>NC_056729.1:1949228586-1949528586 GCF_019279795.1 Protopterus annectens | reverse complement strand
ACAAAGATGAAACGTAGAAAAGAAAATCAGTAATGGAGAAGTTAAATAGAAACTGAGGTTATGGATTACTTGCAAAGTGAAGGATTTAGTGTAGAAAATCTAACTCTGATAACACCACAGCAAGATAGAGCAATGGATCCCCAAATTAAAGAGAAACCAGTGGAGCAGGAAACATTTAATCAGTTGCTATGTGAAGATACTTTGGAGCCTTCCTTAGGAAGCCAGTACAAACATTCAGCTGGAGTTGCACAACAAGGGAAGGAACAGGAAGCTGTGGGAACTTGACGCATTCAGTGTTGTGGAGTGATAGGCCAATGAATTCCCATATGAAAGAGCAATGAATGAGACATGATGAAACTGAAGAAAATATGGCAAAGGAAGATACTCTGGACTTTCAGTAGAATGCCCACAAGAATGTGCCCTCAGTTCAGAAGAAAATGATCCAAGAGAAGAGTTGCTTGATTTAATAGAGATGGACAGACATATTAAGATCAATAAAAGAAACAGACTGTAGCAAGTCAGTAAAACCCAAAAAGAAGTTTGATAAAACAAATTAACACAGTAATTAGGACTATTCATAAAGTTTCATGCACTATGACAGAAGTAAATAGGATATATTACTGTGTAGCTAAATTAATAACCAGTAAAGTCTTACCACAGAAACACAGGGTAGTAAGGGAAAGGAAGGGGAGAAATTGAATGCTATCATGGAAATATCGAATTGAGAAAAGTATAAAGCAGTTAAGACAAGAAATGTCACCATTAGAACAGTATAGAAGAGGGAACAGATCAAGAAAAATACACAGAAAGATAGATGTGATAAAAGCAATGCACAGCATCAGAACAGAGTTGGATCTATCATGCACTGTCGCAGATAATAAACTAAAAATATCAGCACAGGCAAAGAACTTAGACAATATGCAGATACATATAAAACAGATGTACAAAATAAGCAATTTATTAATGACCCAAAAAGTTTTATAGAGAATTGGGAAACAAGGCAAGAGGAATTGAAATACCACCAAAAAAGGAAGAAATAGAATTTGGAGAAATATCTGTGAAGATCCTGTGGAACATAACAAAGATGCTAAATGGATAGAAGAAGTAAAAGAAAGAAGAAGTTCAAATGTACAGGATATGAAGTGGGATGAAGCAACAGCCAGAGAGATTGAAATAAAGTTAAGAAAAGCTCCTAATTGGAAAACCCCAGGTCCAGATGCAGTACCAAACTTTTGGCTAAAAGTATTAACATCTTTACGTGAAGATTTAACCATGAGTAAGAACTATTTATTTGCACACCCAAAACAGACACCAGCCTGGTTAACAACAGGAAAAACAATACTCCTCCTTATGAGTGAACCTGCAAGCTATTCTAAAAATGTAAACCAATAACATGCCTTCTGATGATGTGTAAACTATACACTGGAATTGATGTCGACAGAGTTTATAGTCCTTTAGACGAAAACTCAATCATGGCAATAGAACAAAAGGATCATAAAAAAGTCATATGGAACAAAGGATAATTTGTTGTTAAAGTAATAGTGGATAACTGTAAAAAGGGGAAAAATGTAAATACAATATGGATAGACTACGAAAAAGCATTTTGACAGTATCCCACATTCATGGATAAAAGTGCTTAAAAATGTATAAGATACACCCTACACTGATTGATTACATTACAGTAACCATGAAACAGTGACAAACCACTTTGCCGTTAAGCCATGGTAAAGGACAGATTATTATTCCAGGGTAGGGTCAGAGTCCAGACCAGATTTTGTCTTTAATATCGCAAGTTACTCCAGTAGCTAGACATAACATAAAATGTAGCAATGATGTTGTTGTGGCATCTTCCAGAGTAGCTGCTGCTGGCACATTTATTAGGAGATATGCTTGGTTATGCAGTCAGTCTCTCCCAGAAGATTTCACAGCAAAACTTCTAGATTCCTCTGTTGACAGGGACCTTCTGTTTGGACGCAACATAGCTACAGTGGATATAAAAAGTGTACATACCCCTGTTAAATGCCAGGTTTTTGTGATATAAAAATGAGACCACAATAAATCATTTCAAAACTGATTTTCACATTTCTCCCCTCCCTGAGAAGTCAAGCTAGTTTTTCAAGTGACCCTTGAGAAACGTTGCTTGAGAGGGTTAGGTCTATCTGTGAATATACCTTACCACATTCCCTGTCTTGAGAGCCCATCTGCATTGGCATTGCTAATCTTACTGTGGCGCTGCACTGACGTATCATATGCTTGCATTTTTCACAAGGACATCTACAGTTATGGTAAGTTCTTACACCACTGTACTTTATTACCTTTGGAAATAATATGTAAATTGTGTTGCAGTATGTACTGTTGAATTCACATCTTCAGTACCAAATATTTCATATATTTCTTCAGAAATCAACCCACTCTTGTTATAGTTTTCCTTCTAAGTCCCCCGATTATGTCCCCACTATTATTATAAGTCATGTTCCAGCCCCTGCCCATAAGTAATACTCCCTGATGAAAGCTGATTAGTTTTCCAAAAATTCTTTTAATTTAAATTCTATAATATCAGTTTTAGGTGGAATATAAATACATGCCAATTTAATACTCCTACCTTACCAGTAACCCTGTACTACTATATATCTGCTGCTATTGTCTTTTTTCCACCTCTTCTGTCACTATTGGAATCCCACTGGCAATCAGTATTACTTCTGGTTTCCTTTGTCCCTGATATTCTGCTGAATGCCCACCCTGAAATCTTTTCTTAGTCAATCTCACATGTTCATTTCTATCCAAATGTCTCTTCTGCATACTTGCTATTCACAACATACATTTCTTAATTTTGCTTTTTGTCCAATAGCTGCAAGGCCATTTACATTCCGTAATATGGACAGTGTAGCCATTATGATAACTTTTACTCTTACCTATTGTATATGACCAGTATTTTGAATTTCTATTTCCAACTTTTGTCTTACATGCACACAAAGTTTGGCTGGCTGATATCTTGTATATTTGTCTTTAAATCTATTTGCCTGATATGTGGAGCTTCTCTCCCCAGGCGTCTGCTGAAATTGGGATAAACCCTAGTTAGAACTTCCCGATAAACAAAGCTAGCTAGATAAATAAATATTTGCTTCTCATTTCTAGTTGAACCTGTCACATTTTTTCAAGACTTCGCTTCAGTGAAAACACTCTCAGAAAACTATATAGATTTTTCAGAACCCCTTTTCTCATACTTGAAACAAATGCACAAAACTATGTACATTTTAAAAAACCAAAGCATATGCAGATAGGAACAGCTGCCTCAAAGTGATGGCTGCACTCACAGGTATTAAAATTAAGGTTACTCATGCTATGGCATATGTTACAACCTGTGTTCACACTAGCACTGATTGCTGCTTTTTCTTTTCTTATCTCTATTCCACTCCCAGGTGTGAAATAGCTTGCATATTTAACTTTTAGCCATAAGAAAAAGTTCATTAGCTACCTTTAACTAGACTAAATTGTGCACTATTATATTAAAGGCATTTAAGTATTAAGGCTGCCAGAGAGGCATCTACTTTTTATAACTTATTCACTTCCCACAGTTTCTTCTTCTTTCGGCTTTTCCTGGTTAGGGGTCGCCACAGCGGATCACCATGTCGCTCATGATTGGCAGTGGAGTTTTATGGTGTCGAGTTGCCAGCCCGGTGCCCAACCTTCCACAGAAGGCGCACAAACTCACACCTAGAGCCAATTTAGAGTGTCCAATCCACCTACAGCATGTCTTTGGGATATGGGAGGAAACCAGAGCACCCGGAGGAAACCCACGCTACCACAGGGAGGACATGCAGACTCCGCACAGAAGGCACCCCAGCCGAGGATCGAACCGGAGAACCTCTTGCTGTGAGGCGGCAATGCTAACCGCTGCACCACCGTGGCACTTCATTTATTTTTCACTGAACTGCTGGTCAATGTACATTTAATTAAATGTTAATTACACTGTACTCATACATTTCACTCAGCACAGAGTGTTGAGTTCTCTTGATTAAGTGCTTGCACCTGCAGACAGCTAATCTCCAAGTAAAAGCAGTTGGTTATGAGAAAAAAAAACAGCAACATTGCAGATGCATGAATCTTTGTGAATTCCACACAGAAAACACTGTTCTGACTTCTCATGATTAATTGCTTGCACATGTAGACTTCACCTCCCACTGAGGGCATTTGCTAATAAAAATACCTACTGACTTTGCATATGCAAAAAAATTACATTTTCCATGCATGTTATCATTTTGTCTTATTTTCCAAACTTATTAAAACATGTATACCAAGGACATTAATCTAAACAGCGATTCCTGTAAAATGGAAGATTATCCTAATCTTACATATAATGTGATCAGTACACCATTATATCCCCTAACCCAGCAGCCCAATATCTCATTTTGTTAACTTTGGTTAAGTGAGTTGTTTCTTTCTGGCCTTTCCTACGTTGTTACAACTGCATGAAAGTGCTCTCTTTCTTTAATATCTTTAGCTTATTCAGCAGTCACTGATAAGACTTCTTGCATTAAAAATATCTCTTACTGTGCTGTATGCAAAACTACTTTAAAGTATAACATGTCACTTAGATCATGGAATTTGTATACAAATATTAATAGGAACAAACACTGTTTTGCTTAGAATTACTTCTTCAGTCCCTTTTGTGTCCTCAAATCCATTAAAGATGTTAAGTTAGGTATGGGCTTTACAGCTCACTCACCAGTTTAATACAGCTGCAAAATTCCAGTCTTTCTTTTTGTAAAGCCTAATTTCAAATGTCTGATTCTGTATATAATTTGACTGATGCATTATACTCTCCCATTTATTCACTAATTTCACAAGGTCTCTGTTTTTCTTCCTGACCATCTCTGTATCCCAAATCAGCCAGTGATTCAAATCCAAAGTCCCCATGATTTTTCTAGTCAGCTCATGTGCTTTTTTTCTGTCACTGATGCATTTTCCTTTGGTACAATAGAAACATTTAATTAAGTGTCTCTCTGTGGACTTTGTTATTGTCAGAAGAATGAGGAGCAGAGTCCCCTTCTGTTTGCTTGGCTCACTGTTGTTGGCTAAATTTTATTTTCTCTTTATGTTCTGCATTCAAAAATGTTGTGACCCTCCTGGGGAAATATTCTGAAGACACCTGGATACGGCTGCTTAAATTTCACACCTACAGTGTTTCCCCGCTTGCTACATTAAACTTGTTTCTTCTTGCCAAGATAAACTTTTCTTCTGCCTGGTGTACAGTCAGTGGCACTTTTCCATAAATACTCTGCTGGTCATGATTTAATACTTTTTCTTTCTGTCACTGTTTTGTCAGGAGCAACTCTTTCTGTTAGCATGATTGCATCTTTATTAGTATATGTTTTGGCTGCTTTCTCATGACCAGCTTTGGAACATGCACACAACATGCCCTTTGAATTAACAAACACTGCTGTGGAACAGAAGTGCAGTTGCTTATTTGTACTTTCATAAAATTAATGCAGTGGGTTTCTTTCTGTGTTACAACAGAAAATCTCAGGTTTTCTCAGTTGCTCTGTCTTGTAACTGTAGTATTTTTATTTTTTGAAATGGGTCTTCCTCAAAATCCTCATGTGCATCCTGGCTTTTCTTAATTCATCCTCTGATTTTTGTAGCTTTATCAGCTCATCTGAATAGCTAATTAAAGCTGTTTCTGTTTTTTCAGCCTTTTAATATTTGACTGTACATGGGTTCCTTTGGAGTTTTACTTATGTTAAACATCTCTGAGTGCATTTGATTTATTTATTCTGTAAGTTACTGGAAGTAATCTCCTATTCCAAAGTTGAAACTTGAACTGTTTTGCTGGATAGCTGCAAAATTCTTCCCAATCAGTGTTTTCTTTTCTCCTTTTATGACCAATTTTCCATTACTTTTTCCAAATGTCTTCATTGCTGGTATTCAAGCACTGTGTTTACTAGATAGGAACTACATTTTATCTAGTTAGATAGATTTCACTGGCTTTTTTTCACAGTTGCAGTTTTTCTCATGGGAGATCTGTAATCAACCTGTTGGTCAGTGTGCAGTCATCTTACAAGTCCCCTTGAATACAAGTTCTTGATGCAGGGTTATCAAGGAGCAAGGATGTGCACTTTATCCATAATTGAATGTAAGTTGTGTTTACATGTGGAAATGGACTGTTTTCAACATGTTACAGACATTTGTTCAGTAATCTGAAAAGTCTGTGTGTGAAAACTGTTCTTTCTTCAATTATTTATTGAAACAGTTGTTAGCATTTATTTATTTTTTTTATTTAACATTTGTTAACTGTGATAGTCCAGCTTGGAACAAAGCCAATTTTCAGCGGAGGCCCGGGGTAAAACGCTCCAGATGTGTATGTCTTTGTAACATGGGAAGAAACCGGAGCACCCAGAGAAAATCCACACAAATGCAGGGTAGACACGCAGACTCTGCACAGAAGGCACCCCAGCCGAGAATCAAACTGGAGAACCTCTTGCTGTGAGGCGACAACGCTACCACTGTACCACTATGCCGCACCATTTATTTTTTTTAATCCCTAACCAAGTGTTTAACATTAGACACACAGATTCAAGTTTGTTTGTGTCTTTCGGCTTTTCCTGATTAGGGGTCGCCACAGTGGAACTCCGGTCCGCTAATGATTGGCAGTAGAGCTTTACGTGCTGGCTTGCCAGGCCTAACGGACAACCTTCAACGAAGGAACACCCATTCACGCACGTCGCCACACAGAAGATGCTCTAACTGAGAATCAAACGGGCAACGTCTAACTGTGAGGCGACAATGCTACTGCAGCACCACCACCACCGCAGTCTAGACACACAAATTCAAGTGACAGTCAATTTTTAATGTGCTGTTTTGCCACTTGTTCTGTCTGTTGTCATTCAGTCCTCAATATTGTACACATTCACCTACTGGATGTTGAACCCTTTTCCTTTGTTTCCTTTTGGTTCTGCACACCAGCAGCAGTTTAACCTTACCGTTACCGAGTCATTTCAGTCAGTCATCCAACACTGGGTTAAGCAGAAGTCAGTGCAAATGTCAGACCAGTCAGAGTAAGTCATGTACTTTAGTCGCTGTTGACAAACTGTGTTTGATATATTTATTCAGAACAATCCCAGATGACCCTTTGTTTATAGATATAGAATGAGTATATACAACTGCCATTGTCATGGAGATGAAAGAGATAAACCTGGAGCTTTGTTACTTGACCATAAATTTGAGGCCTGCAGACATGCTTTCATTAGTTTTTCTTCCTCTTGATAGCCACATTATACAAGCAATTTGAAGCCACTGTTGTTCCAAGAATCATAGTCACTGTGCCATGTTATAAACTTTTTTGAGAACAGCCCTGCAGACAGTGCTCACTCATATCAGTGAATTACTTCATTAGTGCAAGATACAAGGCCCTTCATCATCCCCCATTTCCATCCCACTCACCTCCTCTGCAATCAGATGTGAAGTTAAAACCAGCAAAATCATTTGATAACTTTCTAGACATGTTTTGCAATATCATAATTCCCTGGTAGAGTTCCTGACTCATCAGAATGCACTTTGCTAACAGTTATGATATTTGTGTATTGTCCTAACACGCAAGCACACACACACAAAAAGTTGTAGATTTATATGAGTGGAACATTATAATCCCTCCAGATTTGAACACTATATAATATTAGCAAAAACTAGGCATAGGACTTCTAGAGAGTACGCACAGCACATTGTTACCCTGGATTTCAAAATCCCATGATGAAGTTCCCAAAACATCTCCATTAAGTTTAGCGGTAGCTTTAGGTCTGAAATGTAATGCATTAATTCAGATCAGGTTTAAGACCAATTTACTTTCATGTGCATGGTTTGGAGGAATATGCAAAAACCAAACCCATGAGGCACAAGGTAATAAGCTATGAGAGAATGTAGCCTTTATTGGGATTTAATGGGAAAAGCCTCTGTGATGATCTGTCTCCAAGATTCATTGGCAGAATGATATTTGCAAAACGCTTTATAGATGAGTTAAGACATTGTAGGCATCCCTGTAGCAGTGAGCTGTTAATAGAAATAACCTGTAGAAAATTTAATTGGAAAAGAGGAAATGTGCAGGCATAATGCAGCATTTCAGCTGTTTCTGCATAAGGTAAATATGAACAAACTGTTCAAGCTTGCTTTGAAAAATATAAAGCCATGTACTTTTCTGTGTGTTGTACATTGTTGTCTTTGTGCAGAAAGTACTAAAGTGGATTTGTTTACGTAGGCTTAATGATTGCAGTATGCACGTAAAGCATAATCACAGACTTCTGGTGTAGTAAATGACACATGAAACAACATTAAAGCTATACATAAAATGTATTTATGTATGTATTTATTATTTTCGCTAGGGGTGGGGATGTGGTTACTTTATCAAAATGGCAGAAAAATTAACAGAAGTTAACATAGTGAATATTAGTAATGTATAATATGTCATTTCAATGGGGAATATATACCAGCATTTGTAAAGGAGACCTTTTTTCATTTTATTTGTTTGTTTTACTTCAAGCCCTAGAAGTTTTTTGACAGTGTTATTGTCTTAAAAGTCCTAGTCTAGACTTTGAAGGGAAATGTTGCATAGTTTGAGTCAGAATAATTCAGAAAAAACATTGCACATTAAAGATGCTCAGCTTGTTGTTGATCATTTGTGAAAACTGCTGCCCTCTGATTAGAAATGCATCTAAACATATGTTTATCTCTATTTTGTAACATTTTTGCCTATGGATGGGACAAAAAGTGTCTGACACAAACACTAATTTGCGGCTTTTGTGCTAGTCACTCATTTGTGTACTTTCAGCATATTCAAAAGTTTTACGTGCTAGTGTGTGGCACTCTCTAAATGTGCTTAACCCTGGCAAAGCAGTTTTTTTTTTTCATGTGTGTACCTTGCAAACTACGTTGCCCGTTCGATTCTCAGAGCATCTTCTGTGTGGCGACATGCGTGAATGGGCGTTCCTTCGTTGAAGGTTGTGCATTAAGCCCGGCAAGCCAGCCCGTCAAAATCTACTGCCAATCATTAGTGGACCGGAGTTCCGCTGTGGCGACCCCTAACCGGGAAAAAACAAAAGAAACAAACAAACTTTGCAAACTCCCATTTTAAAAATTAAGGAACAACCCTCTTGAACTTAAAAAGTGGAAGAGTTAACAGTTTGTCTGAGAAAACAGTAGTAGTAATAAATGCATCTTGAGAAATGTTTTTGAGCCATTAGATAAAGCTAACAAGACTGCGTATGTTGGAGATAAATAGCAGCCCAACCCCTGAAAGCTATTGAGTCAGTACTGTGGAGGCTGAAGGAGCCAGACAGCAGCCCATAGACAAGCAGAGAGAGAATTATTTTGTAAGGTGGAACCCTTCCTCCTCTTTTGTGCAAGAGTACACTTTGTAAGCTCCTGGCTATGATGAGGCGTGGAACACCTCCCAAATTCTCACACACACATATTCTTGTTGCTGCCTCTCTGAGACTATACAATGCAGCACCACGTCCCCTGCATTCTTGTCTGCTTCTTCCTTCTGCAAGATAGGTTCATTTTTCTTGTTGCTCAGAATTTGGCATTTTCTGCTGTGAGTTCCTGACTGTGATGTCAAGCTTGAACATTACAACTTGCAGTATAAACCCAGTCTTACCCCTTGAGACAGATTAGGGCCAGCGTGGTTGTGCTGGGTTTGCCTATTTTATCCGATTTTTATGCCATTTCTGAGGACAAGGACTTTACCTGTCTTATTAAAGGAGGCTGTTGCAATTTCAGTTCTCAGGATCCCATCATTTTTGATA
The DNA here is from genome assembly GCF_019279795.1 of Protopterus annectens. Lineage (NCBI taxonomy): Eukaryota > Metazoa > Chordata > Ceratodontiformes > Protopteridae > Protopterus > Protopterus annectens. The sequence goes on along the minus strand of NC_056729.1, from coordinate 1,949,518,792 downwards.
ATTTTCACTTTCTCTGAAGCCTTCCTTATATTGTGAAGGTATTTGCATGCAGCTTGAATCATACATTACAGTCAGTAGACTCATGGACCCTTATTTGTTATGTTTTTAATCACACCATAGTACTGAGGTAGCCCACTTCAGGTTGTGTATGATGTCCTTATGGCCAGAGAATCACCATTCATTTTATCTTCTGGTTATGCTCAGCCACTGTGTGGATCTTGACACTTTTGATAGTGAGATTCATAGACTTACTAGGTTAACGACCCAAGGGGTCATTCTAAGCCTAGGCAAATTTTCTTTAAAAAATAATGATGTCCCACATCCAAATAAGACATTGAAGGCCAGGCATTTATAATCTGCCTCTGTCCATAAGGGACATGGGTGCCAGGCCTGGTGTAAATTTCCTATTCCCCATCCATTTGTCTAGGTTGTGCTTACACTGGGTAATAAATGCACTCAGTTTCACATGGATGGGAAGTCTGTTCCTTAGGAGGGGCAGTCTCTAGGACACACATCTGTTTCTCCAGCATGTTCTGTTTAAGTCACAGACAAAATTCAGGTCCCTAGACCATGTATTTGTGGTACTTTTTGATTCATAAATATGTAGGAGATTCATAAGTATGGGGTTTGCGGATGCCTTGTAAGCTAGGCATAGATCACCCTTCAGAAATCTATAGGAGACTGAGTAGAGGGAAAGGACTTTAAGGCGCTCTGCATAAGGCAAGTTTGTTATGCCTTGTATTCTGTTTTTAAGGAACTTTTGAGGTCGCTGTAGTTGCTGCATATGCTTGTTCAGGTACATACCAAAGGAAGCATTGTACTCTGGCCTGATAGGGGTGGTATACCGTGGGATAATGACCTCTTTGGACCTAGACGCCATGCCCTTACTTATTAGTTGCACAACATAAAAGGATTTCCTGACCACTTTGGCCATGTGGAGGTCAAAGTTAAGGCTACTGTCTCTGTGCGTACAGAGATCCCTGACCACTGGGTCGACTCTTAGGAGTGTATTATCAACATGGCAGTTACCCGGGATGGTTGATCTCCCAAAGGGTACAATTATGCTTTTCTTAGCATTGAGTTTTAGATCATGGCTTTGGCACCATTTGTTAGTCAAGAGATAGACCTTCTGGAATAATGCTAGTGTCTGCAGGGGTGTTGATAACCCTGTGCTTGCAGTAATCTGCAAACATAGTCAGCCATAAACCTTCAGTATTTGCTTCCATTTCAGAGAAATAGATGCCAAAAAGGGTATAGATTTACATTTTACATTTTAGTCATCTGTCCTTTGCAGTTCCTGATTGGTTTTGCCTTCTACCTTTTGGCTGCACGTAGGTGGTGGTTTTGGGGGTTAAATTCTTCAGTGTTTTACCCTTTGGATTGCAGAGGCCTCTGAGTTCAGTCTTGGTTCAGTTTATGCTGCATAAGAAGTTTTATTAGAGGTAGACGTTTGCTTGTCAAATGGCAAAAATGTATTCTCTGTCAGATTATCTTGCAGGTTGTCCATCGTCTTTCCTAGTTTTTGTGCTATTACATAACTGTTGACTTGTTATATAAGCACTGCCTTTGCCCATAACCTTGTTATGATTGGTTGCCTGTTTCCCAGCATGTCAGACTAGGCTGCTGGTCTCAAAAAATGATCAGCTTATATGTATAAGATTCTGCCACAGGACTCCCTCTCCTTATATGTAGAAGTTCCACTTTTACTGACTGCAAAGCCTGTGCTTCTTTCAAGGCCAGGGACCTACAAGACTGGCACAATACATTAGTGTTGAAGGGACGTCTTCTGCCCATGTGAGGGAGGTTCAGCCACTTCTGCCTCTGAGATGTCCTCTCCTTTTTCCAAGAAGATGGAGAAATCCAAAGTTGCTAATGAGAAGGGGAAATAAAAGAGCAAGGAATAAATTGGAGAGAGAGCAGAAAAGACTAGGAAAAGGTCTTGGGAACTGTAGAGGCAATCTTGTCCAGCTCCTAAAACACAGAGACATTAATAAAGGAGGTCCAGCAGATCATTCACCTTTTCCTCCTTCTCTGTAATTCTTCCTGGAGCTGGTAAGTCTGAGGCTTCATTGCCCATTCCTACAACAGAAGCGTCAACATTCTTCTCACCTGTTACTGGTGGCTTCATCCTTTAGGTCTTTCCATTCTTTGAGGAGTGTATCAGAAGCCAACATTGACAGAATGATACAGATGTTTCCTCAGACACAGATTCAGCTGGAGGCCCTTCTGGTGCCAACCCCTTCAGCAACTGGCACCCACCATTGGTTTCTCCTGTACCGGTCCAACCGTCTGATCCGAAACCCATGGACCCCTGAGTCTTCCCCACAGAGCATCCACATTGGAGCAAACAGCACATTCAACTGTTGTTTCCCTCATTCTCTCAATTCCAGCCTTGCCAGATTGAGATGAGTATCAGAGCCAAAACGCTGGAGCCAAGGCTTGGGGATCAACTCCAAAGTTCTAGGAGCTGTCCTTATCCCTGTTCCTCAGCACTTTGGAGCTGGACAGCTTGGCACTGTTGTCATTTGCAGACCTGAGTTGTTTTGGAGTTGGAGGCAATCCACCCTTGCTGTCTGCGGCTGAGGGAGAACTTCTTTGATTCTAATTTAGCCTTCTGTTTTCATGGCAATCAAGAGGGTTCTCTCCAGGAGGTGACTCTGTCTCAATCTGTTTCATCCTGACATCTTGTGGATCCCGTTTCTTTGTCTGTTCATCCTGAACAACAAGACAGTCAACCTTGTTCAGCCTCAGGGTTTCTTGCAAAACAAACAAACTCTCTCTCCAATTCTGAACCTTCCTCAGAAGCCTCCAAGGGGAGACACCAAGGAAATGGGCTTGTAGAAAGAGACACTTGGGCTCATCGCCAGAGTCAGTCACTCAACACACTGATTTCATAGGTTCATACTAGGCTAACCACCACCGGCGTCTTTACAAGCCTAACCGTGCAACCCAACCCAGTTCTGTCCAAATTCCTTGGATGCCTATATGTTGTGTTATATTAGTAAATAGGTAGCTAGAGGTTATGTGAGGAGGTATGTTAGTTTGGTATTAATTTATTTACTGTTGACCAGTGTCCATCAAAGACATAGGGGCCAGGCCTGGGATGAATTTGCGATTTCCCATCCAATGATCAGGATTTCTTATGAACAGGGTCAGGGATGAACTCTGCTTCATGTAGATGGGGAGATTATTACATAGCATGGGGATCCTTTGAGAGACATATCAGTCCTCCAGCAGCTTCTGTTTATGCTGCAGGCAAAGTTCAGGTCCTTGGATCTAGTGTTTCTGGTGGTGGTTTCTTGTGGATGGTGCAGACGATCCATCAGAGCTGTATCTGAGGAAGCCTTATATGCTAGCCATAGGTCAGTAACCTGTAGGAGACTGACTGCATAGATAGAGCCTTAAGGCGATCTGTGTAGGACAGGGTAAAAATACTCTGTATTCTTGTGATGAGGAATCCTTGAGGGCGTTCTAACTGATTTATTTATTTTTATTTTACTTATTTCACATTTGTTAACAGTGTTAGTCCAACTGCGTTTGCAAAGAAACCCATTTTCAGTGGAGACCCGAGGGGAAAAGCTCCAGCAAACATAAGCAAAGATAAATATACCGGACAAAAACTATTAAAAATAATGCAAATACGAAATTAATTATAAAGGGAAAAACAAAAGAAAAAAAATTATGAACATTATGGGTTGCACAGATAACAGTGGTCTAAAATTTACTACATATGAGAGTAAAAACAAAAAGATAATGATGCAAGTGTTTGGAGAGGTACATGCCAATGTAGAGTGGTACTGTTACATCCTTGGACCTCAATGGCCATAGCCAGGCTTATGAGTTGAGTGATATAAAACGATTTTCATACTGTCCTTGGCTGTGTGTTGTTCGAATACCAGAGTACTGTGCATATATGCTCATAGATCCTTGGCTATCAGGTCAACTGTTGGAGTGTTCTATCAAAGTAATTAGCTTGGGTGGACAGTTTCCCAAAGGGCATTATAATTTTCTTTGCATTTAGTTTTAATCCATAGCTTTTGCATCAGTCATTTGTTTGTGTTAGACCCACTTGTGGGATGTTGGTATCATGGCGGAATCTATGATGGCTTCCAGTTTACAGACATCTTGGTGGCATGTAACCTGTTTTGAGACTGTAGTTGGAGACCCTCAAGTGGGCCTGTCAGGTCATGTTTTAGGCTATTTAGGAGGCTACTGGGATATTGTCGGGGCCCATTAAAGCAGTGTTTTTGGCTTTGTGAGCACCTCTGGGACCCACTCCCAGTTCATATTTAGGGGGGGGTATGCTGTAAGGGATTTGCGAGAGTGTGAGGTGAAGTTACAGCTAAATTTATCATCCAGTAGATTTGCTATGCCCCCCTGGTGAATGAATGTTGTGCCATTAACCACATGTTCTGCTGGGCCACAAGCGTGACAAATGATGTCTGAAGCCACCTGATACAGGGATATGATTCTAGATTGTAGGAGTTTGGTTATTTGTGTCCAGGTGGCATCTTATAAACTCTACCGATTGCACTGGTTTGGTATCAACTGGATCTTGACAACATTGATAGCAATCCGCAACTCCCTGCACTGTAGTAGTAGATCTCTGGTTAGTGCGGTAAGGAACCGATTGGGAGGGTGGCCTAATGGTTAAGGTGTTTTCCTTACAAACACAAGGTGCAGGGTTCGAGTCTCACAAGGGATAATTGGCTAAGCTTAAAATGGCTCGCAAGGGCGGCTACCTTAGTACTAACCTATGAACCACCAGGGGAACACCCGGAACCCTTGTAGCCTGAAATGCACCACTACCACTGCCACGCATCTGGTGAACACCTTGGTGGTAGTGGTGAGGCCAAAGGGTTGTGGTCTGAATTTGAAATGATTGGCTCATAGTCAGAAATGGAGAATTTCCTGGACAACTTTGCTATCTTGATATGACAGCACTCATCCTGGAGATCTGTAGAGCACATCCATTCATCCTTCCTCAGAAGAGATAAAATGAAACAAGCCCCGACCATCCAGAATTTCATCTGTTTGACAAATTGACTGAGGTGGCTTAGGTCCAGAATGCCCTTTAGGTCCTTTCCTTTCTTTTTTTTTTTTTCAAACTAAAAGAACCTTGAATAGACTACAGATCCAAATAGGCCTGGGGACTGGGTGACTTGCTGGATGCCTCTCTTTTCTAGCAGCGTTGTTACTTCTGTTTGTAATTCCATCTGACTAGGTGAAATATCAGAAATTCTTTTCTTTTACTGAGGAGGGAAAACAAAAGGAATAAGATAGCCTCCGGTGATCATCCTGCACATAGTAATCTTGAGTGATCACCTGCCAGCCTTGAGGTTGCAGGGATATATGCACCCCAAGTCCAAAAAGTGGCAAACTGTCAAAGGGGGGCATTGCTGAAGGATGACATGAAGCCTTCCGTGAAGTCGCATAGGTGCATCCAAGCATGCTGACAGGCTGCATTGATGGTGCCTGTTGCCCTAGATGTATGATCAACTGCATTAGACAGCAGACACTTGGGATTGTAGGGTAAACAGCTGAGACTGCTCTGATTTTTCGATGTACACAAGCAGGTTACCCAAGGGGGATTTTGACAACTTCTTCATCAAGTTCCTCTGAAACTGTGTCATGTGAGCCAGGTAATTCAGCTCTCTGAGTGCAGAACTCACAGAAGGGTATGTCCATTTCCCAGATCTGTCCAGCACCATAGATTCTCAATTAGGAGGGTGAACAAATGTACTCTTCTCTGACATCTCTTTCCTTATGGCTGCTGCAACAACTGTGGCATGTGCTGGGGGGGTCCCTCTTCTAGTGGGACTTGTTCCTAGGAGTCACTGATATTTTATCTGGTTTCCATGGAATTGGTTCCAAAACATCAGGGGCCTTCCATGCCCACTGAGAAACAAGGTCTATCAGTTTGTCCACAGGCAGATCCACCCAGGAAGCAGAAAAGCCAGCCCTGAATGCCTTGAGAAACACTGGAGAAAGGGCTTTGGTAAACGAAACTCCCCTCTTTGTTTCATTAACTCGAGTATCTCCGAAGGATACGTTTTCCAGAGGGGACCACAGGGAACCCCCCTCCTTCAACCACAGCCTACAAACTCTCCTAACTCTGGAGAATGTAGACAGTGTGTGCTGCTACAGAGATTTGGTTTAAAACCAAAAAAAGGACTCGAGCAGTGGTAGACTGCAGTGCCTTCCACACATGAACAGCAGCACAGACAAGGGGCTAAAGGTGGAGATTTCTCAGTCTACTTTAGCAGCAAATACAACTCTAGGTTAGTTAAACAGGATGAAGACCAGGAGTTCAGCCACATCCAAGTCTGCATAGACAACATTCCCAAACATTTACTGGCCAGGTAGAGGCACTCTCCTTGACCATGAAGCTCACCACTCTTATCTAAACCTAATAGAGCCACTCACCATCTAATCCAATAGCCTAGTCATGGGAGACTACCCCTCTATATACTGGGAAGCATACACTGCCTCTAACTCAGACACGTTCCCTGTACTTTATCAAAACAAACACCCTGGATCAGATAGTGCACTCTGCAATCAGAGGATCGAACATATTGGACCTAGTCCTCACCAACATGGGCTAGTGTTGGTCCCCAACCCCCAGTGTCCCATCCTCATTGGTAAAGTCAGACCACAAAGCTGCCTCCCTCAAAATAAAAAGAAACCCAGAAAACCCAACTAAACCCTTAATAGTAAGGAACTATATTAAAACAAATTTCACCCTATTAAACAGCAGTTTATCAAAATTTATGCCTCCTCCAAACTCCAAGAACAGAGCTACCTATTCAGATTTATTTACTGAAACCCTATACAAACATGTAAATGGCTACACTGAGGCTGCAGTACCTACCCGAAGTAAGCCCAGATCTGACTCAAAAAAAAAAAAAAAAAAAAAAAAAAACTGGTGGAATCCTTACCTTAACAGGCTATATAACAAAAGAAAAATCATGGATAAAATCAGAAGCAGCAACTCTCATAGAGGCAAGAGCTCTCGGATTGAACTAAACAAGAAACTAAGAGGTCTAATAAAGTCCAAAGCCAATTATGAGGTCAGGATAGCCTCCCAGTCAAAGTACACTCACAAGACCTTCTTCAGCTATGACAGAAATCTTAAAGCTAATACTCAGCAGTGCAAGACTTATTCTTCTTTTTCTGGGTTTGATGGCTGCCTCAATGATACTAGTTTCTCCGGTAAGATGTTACATGACAGTCCTGCAGTGGACACTTAATTCTCCATGGTCCTTGATTGATGTAGCATCCTCTTCATGCACTAATATATCTCACACTAGTATGTAGGAAACATCAGTTGGTGGTTGGACCCCCTCCATAGTGTCATGAGGTCAACTGTTATTCCCACCACCCCTGATAACCACTGTAGCCATGGATGCTTTTCTTCTAGGTTGAGGGACATTTCGAGGGGAAGACTGTTAAAGGTTCTTGGTGGACGACAAGAGACCAGTCTTCACATCAATGTCTTGGAGATGAAGGTAGTCCTTTTAATGTTGCAGGCCTTTCAGGACCCCCTCCCCCCAAGGGTTTAATCTCCTAGGACGATAAAATGATAGTAGTTTGGTATATCAACCAGCAAAGAGGAACAGCTTCATAACCACTGTGCCATGAGTATGTGGCAGTGGCCAGTGTCGTCCTGTCATTTTCAAATTGCAATACACATTCCTGGGACTTCCAATGTACTGTTGGACAAAATGACCCCTTAGTCAGACAGGGCAATGATGATTTTCAGTCACTGGGGTCAGTCATGCTGTGATTTTTGTTTTGCTTCATGTATTAAATGCAGCGGCTATCTTGCTTAATCCCCCTACAAAGACATTCACTGAGGGACTTTTGAGTTCACAATTGGTTCCTGGTTTCCTTAATGCATTTCCACCTTTTCCTCTGATAAAGTTTCTTCAGAAAGCCAGGAAGTGCAATCCCAAAGTTGCTGTCATTGCTTCCTTTTGGCCCTGCCAGGCTTGGTTCCCTTTTCTCTGGCCTCAACTGAAACATCTCCCCTGGATGTTGGACCCGCGTACAGACCTTCTGCATCACCCGTCCGATCAGTTTCGCCAAGACATAAAATGCTGAAATTTACCATGTGGTTTCTTCAGTTTTAATGGTGGCTTGGGATGCCAGACTATCTGTTCCAGTTACAGGCAAATCCCACTGGAACCACCAAAGTCAGGAATAATTTATTCAGAATAAAAATAATTTAAGTGTTTTTGTTCTGTTTTTCTAGAATGTCAGAATTAAAATATATAATGACAGTCTGCCCTTATATACACCTTTCCAAAAAAATTCTAAACTGGAAGCCAGGGAATTACACTGGCAGTTATTAAATGCAACAAGATCACCAGGGTTACATGATATGCTTTCTGTTAGCAGAATTTTATCATTGAAAACTAATTTTATAAAAGTTTTGTTTTTTGTTTTGTGTTTATATTGTATAATATGGTATCTGATGTTGTCAGACTTCCTTAATTTTTGACAGTTGGGATACTGTTCCGATCCTCGGAACTGTCTCGGCCTTTATACAGCTTGTGCCAGCCAAAAACTCTTGAGCTTATTCTCTACTCACAGTGCCCCTCTCTATTACCCCAGATCTCGTTTGCAGGAGGGTTTCTTCTCAGTGGTATCGTTGGTATCCCTTCCCTCTGCTTACCACCCTGGTAGCCTTTTCTACCATTGTTGGTAGATCTCTTCACTTTCCTTTATCTTTTTCCTTCCGGTTAATTTCCTGTTCCTTCTATCATGTGTGACTGATGATGCGGCAGTTTCAATATGGCGGAAAAAACACCAAAAGCCACATCTGGATACAAAAAGTGCCAGGACTATGGAAGAAAGATGCCCAATTCTGATGGCATCTTTCTTGTGTCTGTTGTTTAGGAGCCTCTCACTTAGAAATTGACTGTGACTTATGTAAGGGCTTCAGTCAGAGGACTTTAGTTGAGTGCTGGAACAAGCTCATACTAAAGGGTTTACTCAAATCTCCATTTATTGAAGCCTTGTCCAAGGCTGACTCCTCTTCTAAGGATATGCCAAGAAAGAGAAGTCTCTCTCTACTGGCATCCCCTTCAGTGCCAGTGGCCTGCAAGCATAAGGCTTCAGTTCCAACCTCCTCAGAACCAACTGCTGAGGTACTGAAAGTTTAAGTTGATATCCCTTCAGCACCAGGGTCAGCTCCAGCTTCTTTAGTTTCCGGCTCTGTGCTGAACTCTCCCTCGCTACAGCATTAAGTTTCGGCACTCTCTGCACCTCAGCAGCCTCTGCTTATTCCCTTGGTGCCAAAATTAGACGAAGACCTGCCCAGGACGAGATATTCTCCCTCAATAGACCCTTTCATGGGCCAGCTGCCTAGCCCCTTCCTAGAGTGTCCAGAGTCTCCCTCGGTCTTCTCAGTTGGATCCTCCAGGAGTCTTTCTGAGTTGGATGTCTTGAGGTTGATGGACCAACTTTTGGTGGCCAGTGGCATTTCTGCCCCTTCTCAGGTCCCTCTCCCACTTGGACTTGGGACCTCCTCTCCCAGGACTCCTATCGTTTCTCCTCCTCCTCCGACTTCAACCAGAGTTTCGGAGTCCAGCACTTTGATCTCCCTGGTACCAGCTGTTTTGGTGCTGTTAGGTATTTTATGTCGGCACCGGAAGTTGCCTAGACTTCTTCGGTTCCTACTGTACAGCCAACAGACTCTAGGGGCAGTGACACCTCTGTTGGTTCCGTGGGCCTCAGTCCAGCATCTATTTTTTCTACAGTGCCGGCCTCAGCTCCTGGAACTTTGTCGGTTGTGGGTCCTTCCCTAGCTCCAGCGGGTGAGCATTCTGTGTGACCTCTGTTCCGAGATGGTCTTTCTTGGTTCCGTGCTCCCACAAATCTTTGGGGGGCACTGCCTTCCAGGTCATGGAGAGGGCCTTAGCCTCTGCAGGCTCTCAGCTGGTTTCTCCTGCTTTGGAGTGTCATATTTCCATTTCCTCTGGTCCAGAGTTGTCACCAATCCCTACGACAGGACAGCAAGCACCGGGGCTTCAAATTGCCCAAGAACTGGGTCCCTCTTCTTAGGAGTCCTCTGCAGAAATCCCCACTGATGAACCACCCCATAAGAAGACATGCAAGAGGAAGCACCTCGATTCCCCTGAAGAATCTGTCACTGAGGGCACAGACTTCGATGAAGGGGAAGGTTCCCCCAGTCACCTCCTGAAGATGTTTCCTTTGGAGACATCCTGGAAATTCTAAAACAGAAGGGTAACTGGAAGTCCCAACACCCATCCTCGCAGGAAGCTCTGTACTTGTAAGCCTTCGGTGCCCCATCATCTACTTCCTGGGTGTCCTCACCCGCTGACTACCTCAAGCTAATCGCGCACCAGGCTTGGAAGGCTCCTGATGCCATAGATTCTATTCCGCGGAAACCTGACAAGATACTATCACCACTGGAGGGCCACCAGTATTGGGCCAAAGGTTTAACAGTAGATGCCATGGTAGTGGCAGCTGCCATCAAACAGGAACATGCCAGTGAGAGTCCTTCTGTACATCTGCCTAACAGGGAGTCTGGCACGGTGGATAGGTTTGGAAAACGGGTCTATGCTTCATTGCCCTTCAATGTTGGGTCCTTGAACTTTATGACACACTTAGACTCGAGAGAGACCTGATTAGGGAATTATCAGAAGCTCTGGCTGGAGCTGTGTCTAATTAAGTACAGGATAAAGTTGCCTTGCAGCTAGCCACCCTGGAGTCTATATCGAACTCGTCCATGCAGCTCATTGCGCATGCAGCTGAAGGTACGACCAGAGCAGTGGGTTCCGGCATTGCCATTAGGCGTCATGCCTGGATTCGCTTGTGTGACTTCACGGAGCCCTTCAAGTCTTCCTTTATCAACGCTCCGTTTGACAGATCATCCTTGTTCGGCCCCAAAGTAAGGACACATTAGCCAGGTGTGAAAAGGATGGTAAGACCCTATCTGCTGTGGGCATTCGTTTTTCTGCTCCTCGGCGATCCTTTTCCAGGAATCAGAGGCATGGAAAAATGTAATTCAGGAAGTCCTAGGGGCCTTTCTAGGACACATGTGGCAGCGGGGCTATGGGGGAAGCTCAGATTGAAGATGCCAACCCCGAGGCAGAGGAGGTCTGTAAAACCAGGGGTCCAGAGACTCCTTTGGACAGGCCTACCAGCACTCCTGAAGGGGGAGGCCTGATTGCTTACCTCTGGAAGCAGTCACTGCACTCATTAGCCTGGCGACAAATAAACTAGTGCAGAAAATCATTACCAGACGCTGTTGCATCACCATCACCCTTTTTTCACATTCTCTAAGACGTTCCACCCCATCAGAGAGGGATCAAGCAGCCAAAGAAATCCAAAAGCTGCTACAAAAAAAGAGTCATCCAAGAAGTCCCACCAGACCAGATAGGAGCCGGCTTTTAATCAAGGTTCCACAGCAGTGCAGAAAAGAAAGTCAGTAAAGGAACATACACTTGTAGGCAAAGACAAAGTCAAGCCAAACCAATATGGTATAAAGTTTAATACAAAATATTCACACCAAATAAACGTTTTCGTTTCACCCAAGGAAACTTCATCAGAATGGTGTATTGTCACAAACAAACTGTTAAAATAATCAAAACTTGAATGTGAGTGGCTGTAAGTTAATTACACAACATTTGAAAATTTAAAGAAACATCACAAAAACGTGTATACACTTGGTTAACATATATACACACACATATGCACAACACAATTTTGTAAAAATATTTACAAAAAGTATGTACACAAATATTATTTGCAAAAGTGTATAGAATCTCCTAAACATGACAACAAAGATGTTATAAAATGTTTTCTTTTAGTTTCAAGGCAGGAACTATTGGTTATTTATACCAGGGTTTACACAGACATCAATGAACATTTGCCATATCATCTCTTGATATTCCAACCTGGTTTCCCAATCACCACCACTTTCTGGAATCTGAACTTGCCTTATCACCCAGAATTAAATTTGGCTGAGGGACAAACTAAACGATGTCTGTACAGGGCATTGGTGTCTTTGCCCCTGTTTAGATCATATATGTGCTCATATATTCTCTGTCTAAGACATCTCTCAGTCTTGCCTATATAGAATGCATAACAGATGGTACAATATGCCATGTATACTATTCTTTTAGAGGCACAGTTGTGGTGTCTATCAGTAGGAATAAACTTATCCAAGTTGGTAAAAATAACTCACTGATGTTAAGTTGCCAATCTCGCCTTCATTCTTGCTGGATGGGTTCGGAGCCGATCCTCGGCTCCGACTCGGCACTTGCTAAGCTTGAGAACTCCTTTTACCAGCTCGAGGCAACCCTATATCCCATGATGCAAGGCAAGACTACCCCAGATCTCGTTTGCCGCTTCGCGAAGAGGTCTCTTTTTTGCCAGCTCAGGTGAGTTTTCTAATTCAACAGGTTATTCAAGGGTTTCCCTCCCTTTTTTCTTATTTTCTGTTAGTTTATATTAGTGTGTATAACTATACTAGTGCCCACCCTATATTCCTCCTTTTGGGTAAAAGTTAAATTTCTTTCAGTCAGGCCTAAGCCTCCCAGTTCTTTAATCCCTGTCAGTTTGTGTGTGTTTTGGGGTTAATTGTGTGACTTGTTGAGTGTGTGTTTTATTGTTTTTTTCTTAGACTATGTCTAGGGAAGGAAAGGTCTCAGGCTTCAAGAAGTGTGACTCGTGCTGTCAGAAGATGTCTCTGACAGACGGTCACACTTCTTGTGTTTACTGCCTGGGGCCTTTACACCTGCAGGACTCCTGTGCTATATGCCACTCTTTTAGCCAGAGAGTCCTGCAGGAGAGGAGGAACAAATTGATCCTCTGTGGCTTATTAAAGCCAGAAGGTTCACCGGCAAAGACTGGGGTCGGGTAAACCTTCCAAGCCACCTAAGGTTCAGGCTACAGTTGTTAAGCCTTCCCCGGTGGCTCCGACTCCGAAGTCGAGATCGGCTCCGGCTGGAGCCGATCTTTCTTCCACTGAGATGGTAGTGTCGGTTCCTTCCGGCTCCGACACAGTCTCCAGTTGCCTTGTCGGCACCGGCTGGTGCCGAGGTGTTATCCAGTATCGGAGCCGAAAAGTCTTCGGCTCCATCTGGAACCGAGAGGACGTCGGCTCCGATGGCTTCGTCCAAGAAGAGATCTCGGTCCCCTTCTCTGGAGTCGATTCGCTCGGCTCTGAGGTCTCCTCTTTTATCGGAACGGAGTCATCGGAGCCGATCTTCGAGATCTTCCAGGCTGTCAGACCACGATTTAGAGAGGGTGGTAAGCAGGCTGTTGAAGTCACAGGCACTAGCCCAAATGCTCCATAGCCCGTCTCAACAGACTTCGGCTATTGCTCTTCCCCTTGAACTTCCTCCTCCGACTCTCCTCCAGAGTTCGGAGCCGGAACTTTTCGGGACAGTGACCGTGTCGGCGCCGGAGCCAATACATCCCCTTTCGGCTCCGTCGTCTTCGGCTCCGATCTCCTCCATGAGACCTTCCTTGGAGGGATCCGGTAGTCGAGTTTCCCTGGTCGGCTCCGAGGGGGCTAGTGGCATCGGACCCTTGTCCGACCCCGCTCTCCCTCTCGGGGCTTCGGCTTTGGTGAGCTCGGCACTGACATCGGCCTCGGAGCCTTCTGTCTCAGTGGAGCCGGGAATTCCTGTCTCTTCGGAGTATTCTGGTCTCCCTGGGAGAGGAGCCTTTCAGGTGATGAGGAGTGTCCTGGCACCTGAGCCAGGTCAACGGTCCATTCCTTTAGCTCCTCCCTCTTCAGTGCCTGTTGATGTCACTTGCCAGCCTCTTGCTCCCAGGCCCAGGGATCCATCGCCCCAGGTTTCCCCATTGGGAATAACTTCCTCTTCCGAGGTTTCTCCTGATCCCGCAGTAGAACCCCCGCGCAAGAGAACGTGTAAGAGGAAACATAGACTCCCCTGAGTCTACAACATCAGATACCGACTTAGATGAGTCAGAGGGTTCCCCCCGGTCCTTCTCTGAGGATGTCTCCTTTTCAGACATCCTGGAACTCCTCAAACAGAGGGGGAACTGGCCTTCCATTGACCCCTCCGAGGATGAGTCGGTATACCTGGAGGCTTTTGGATCCCGACCCTCCACCTCCTGGGTGTCTCCGCCTTTCGACCCACTCATGCAGGTAGTGGCTCGGAAGGCGTGGGCAGCCCCGGATTCTGTGGAACCTGTCCCCAGGAGGCCATCCAAATTTATTACAGCCCCTTCAGACAAGCAGTTTCTTTCTAAGGGCGTCTCTGTGGATGCTATGGTGGTGGCGGCGGCCACCAAGAAGGAACTTGCGGATCCTTCCGTGCCTGTCCATCCTCCTAACAAAGACTCTAGGACCATGGATAGGTATGGCAAGCGGATGTTTTCTTCAGCGACCTTTGCTATGCGTTCTCTGAACTACGTTTGTCATTTCACCAGACTTCAGAGAGATATTCTCAAGGAACTAGGTGAAGTGGTTCAGGATCCTTCAGCTGCTGGGGCTCAAGACAAGATTGCCTCACAGCTAGCAATCCTAAATTCTTTAACCAACTCCTCCATGTGGCTCATATCCTATGCGGCCGATGGAGCGAGCAGAGCCGCAGGCACAGGAGTGGCACTTAGGCGTCAGGCCTGGATGCGGCTTTGTAATTTCGCGGACCCCTTTAAGGCGTCCTTCACCAATACCCCCTTTGACGGTTCGGCTTTGTTCGGACCTCAGGTGAAGGAAACCTTGACCAGGTGTGAACAAGACGGCAAAACCCTTTCTGCCGTAGGAGTCCATTTTTCCACTCCTTCAAGACCCTATCCCAAAGATCAGAAAGGAGGAAATATGTGGTTCCGTAAAGCCCAAGGAGTTACGCCGGACACACGTGGTCAGTTTACCCCCAGAGGCAGAGGGGGTAACAATAATAGATGCCTCCCTAGAGGCAGGGGGGGTCCCCAGAATCAGGGTAGCAGGGAGCCTCTTCCTGACAAACCTTTTCAGCATCCCTGAGGTGTTGCCCGACTGTCCACCCTTGGAGGCAGTCGGGGGAAGGATATTGCTGTACCCATTAGCCTGGCGTTCCCTCTCACAAGACATGTGGGTACAGTCGATCATATCCGAGGGTTACAAAATCCCCTTCGAAAGGTATCCCGTACCTCACCAATCCCTTCCAGACATCTCACCCGGTCAAAGGGATTTGGCAAAACAGGAGGTCTCAAAGCTCCTAGAAAAAAGAGCCGTCCAAACTGTTCCAGCAGACCAAGTAGGATCCGGCATCTACTCAAGATTCTTTTTGGTCCCCAAAAGGACGGGAGATTGGAGACCAATTTTAGACCTGAGCAATCTAAACAGATTTGTCAAAAAGGCAAGATTCCGGATGGTCACGCTTCAGTCCATTCTGCCCTTTTTGGGCAAGGACAACTGGATGTGCTCGATAGACCTTCAGGACGCGTATTATCACATAAAGATACACAGACGCTCCAGGAGGTTTCTCCGCTTTCGGCTAGGGACCAGTCATTATCAATTCAGAGCCCTGCCTTTTGGCCTCACTTCAGCCCCCAGAATGTTTACCAAATGCATGGCAGTGGTTACGGCTCATCTGAGACGTCAAGGATTCCAGGTGTTTCCTTATTTGGACGACTGGCTCCTCTCCGCCACCACCAAGCATCAGCTTCTTCAAAGCAGAGACTACACTCTGCAGATTTGCAACAAGTTGGGAATCTCAGTGAATTTCGAAAAATCTTCTCTGCTGCCTTGCCAATCTATCACCTTTATAGGCGCAGAACTAAACACCGTCAGTATGTTAGCCAGACTAACAAATCAGAGAATTCTGGACGTTCAAAAATATGTTCGGATCATATTACTGAGCAACAAAGTCAGAGCCAGATTGGTTCTGAAGGTTCTAGGTCTTATGGCTGCGGCCATTGTACTTCTACCATTAGCTCGCTTCCACATGCGTCTTCTGCAGTGGATGTTATTCACTCAGTGGTCGTTCCAGAACCTACCCATGAGGCACGAAATTTTGGTTACAGAATCGTGCAGGACTCATCTAACCTGGTGGATATCTTCCCCTCTGCTCCATCAGGGCCGACCATTTGTTCCCCCAACTCCGGTTGCCACAGTCACTTCGGATGCCTCTCTGATCGGGTGGGGGGGGCATTATCAGGGCAGGATGGTCCACGGGACTTGGCAACCCACAGAATACCATCTGCACATAAATGTCCTGGAGATGAGAGCGGTGCTTTTAACGTTGCAAGCCCTCAACGACTTTCTTCCCTCGGGGACTATTGCAATTCAAACGGACAACATGTCTGTAGTCTGGTACATCAACAAACAGGGCGGGACCAGGTCCTATCCTTTATGTCGAGAAGCTCTCAGACTTTGGCAATGGGCAATCTCCTCTCATCGGTTTCTGATAGCAATGCACATCCCCGGCAGGTCCAACCTCTTAGCGGACAGACTGAGCAGAGCTATTCTCATGCCTCACGAGTGGTCTCTCAAACAATCAGTAGTGGACAAGATTTTTCAGAAGTGGGGCACCCCTTGTTGCGACCTTTTTGCTACACCCCAAAACAGCAAATGCCCGGACTTCTTCACCCTCTTTCCCCTACCAGGCCATCCCCTGAGAGACTCTCTAACCCAGGATTGGCCCTGGGGACTTCTGTACGCCTTTCCCCCATTCCCCTTAATTCCACAGGTCATTCAGAAAGCTACCGTTTTGAGAGCCAAGTTGATTCTCATTGCCCCTTACTGGCCTCGACAAATTTGGTTTCCGTCCCTACATCGTCATCTCCTGGTGCAGCCTTGGCATCTGGACCCAGTTCCGGATCTTCTGATCCACCAAACGGGTCAACAGCACCGGGCCATTCGTTCTCTCAACCTCACTGCTTGGTTGCTCCACTTCCTTCCCTAGCCAGGCTTCCTATGATCTCTGATCCTGTCAGAGATATCTTAATAGCTTCCTTAAAGTCGTCCACCAGAACAGTTTATGCTAGCAAGTGGCGACGTTTTTCCCTATGGGCAAACTCCAGGCGCATTGATCCTTTTACTGCACCGGTGCATTCAATTTTAGATTTTCTGGCTGAAGTTTTTCAGTCAGGATCTTCTTCATCGACAGTTAAAGTTCAACTGGCAGCAATTTCTAAATATCATGTTGGCTTGCAAGATCATAACATAATGTCGCACAGACTGTGCAAAGCCTTTCTGAGAGGTGTTTTTCTCCTAAAGCCTCCAGTAAAACATCCTCCTCCACAATGGGATCTGAATCTGATGTTAGCATCCTTGATTTTACCCCCCTTCGAACCGTCTGCTTCATGCTCCTTAAAGTTGCTGACCTGGAAAACAATATTCTTAGTGGCTGTCACTTCAGCAAGGAGGGTATCTGAACTTCAAGCTCTCTGCATCCGTTCCCCATACTTAGTTTTTCACAAGGACAGGGTATCCTTGAGAACTAATCCATCTTTTCTGCCCAAAGTTGTTTCTCAGACTAATATTAATCAATCCATCGATCTACCAGTTTTTTTCCCTAATTATTCCGACAGAGCTGAACAAAAACTTCATTTTTTGGATGTCCATCGTCAACTCAGATATTATTTGCATAGAACTAAACAATTCAGGAAATCTGATCAATTATTTGTTTCCTATGCAGAAAACAGGAAAGGTCTCCTAGTGTCGAAAGTGACCTTATCCAGATGGTTGTCTTCTACCATTTCTTATGTGTATTCGCTCAGAGGTAAGCAACTACCCTCAAAACCGAACGCACATTCAACCAGGAGCCTGTCCACATCTACAGCTTTTCAGGATAGGCTACCCATTGATACCATTTGTGCAGCAGCTACTTGGGCCACTCCTCATACCTTTGTCTCTCATTATAAATTAGATTTGGCCTCCAGGGACAGAGCCAGTTTTGGTTCCACAGTACTCAAGAGTCTGTTCCATTGAGCTACCCGGGATACAGGTGCTAGGGACGCTGTCCCATCCAGCAAGAATGAAGGCGAGATTGACAACTTAACATTTAGAAGTTATGTACCTACCATAACGTTCCATGTTAGTTGTCTTCTCTCGCCTTCTTTCTTGTGTCCCTCCCTCCTTCTCCCTGGCCTGGACAGATCTTGAAGGTCTTCTCTTTCTCAGGTTTCACTCTCCTGAGTCTTCAGTAGAAAGAGTCTATCTTAAGAACTTTTTGCCTAGTTCTTCTAGGCTAGTCTTTGCTCTTCCTTTGGGAATAGTATTATTTAGCAGGGTATTATAGCTACCAAACGAGATCTGAGGTAGTCTCGCCTTGCATCATGGGATATAGGGTTGTCTCGAGATGGTAAAAGGAGTTCTCAAGCTTAGCAAGTGCCGAGTCGGAGCCGAGGATCGGCTCCGAACCCATCCAGCAAGAAAGAAGGCGAGAGAAGACAACTAACATTGAACGTTATGGTAGGTATATAACTTCTAATTATTGACCACCATCCAACACTGTACACAACTGCCAGATCTGAAAATACCCTTATTCTTGTGCTGTGTAAAGTTATTAACTCGTGATGCATTTTCATACAAGTTCTTAAGGTTGGCACCTCTCCTATAACTGACCTTAAAGTAATATTGAAAAACTCAGAGTGTTGGGTATCATGGCAAACATATTCCAGAACTTAAGAATAATTTCTTTGCTTCACTAAGAATCTTGGTTTTACCCTAACACACAGGTATATATCGAAGTTCCTTTGCTTAAAGGGTAGACATCTTGTGTTACTCCTATTTCCAAGGTCTCCTGAATGTCAGCTGTCATAGCAGTAATATTGTTGTTGGCAATAGACTTACCCCTAATCAAGGGGTAATATTTAAGTCCCAAACCATGCATAATTTCCTTCTTGATGTTATCAATAAGAAGTTTGGGATAATCTCAATACAAAAATAAGCTCTCAATAAATTCTAATTCTCTACTGAAAACTCGTTCATTAGAAATCATCTGAGCTGCCCTCACCATTTGACCCTTCACAATATTATTTTTTTGGGGGGAGGGGGTGGTTACTTTTGAAGTGTAAGTACGAATTTGAAAAGTGTTCTTTTCTGTGCATTTGAGACACATATTCACACTTTTTTCTGTATCTTTAGAAATAAGTACATTTTAGGTATGCCATAGACTCAGTGTCAATTGAAGTGGTAAATGATAGGAATCTGATAGTGGAGTGTAAAAACTGCATAAAAATTGTTGACTCATCTACAATCCCACAACACAAAAATGCCGTCCAAATAATGGTAATCAGCACAAATATTTTTGAAAAAATCAGTGGTAAAGTGGTAGCACAAAATGTGTCTCCCAATAAAGGAGTACCAAATTAGCAAAAATTGGGATGCATGCTGCCCCCATTGCTATCCTGTCCAGTTGTTTATAATATTCACCCTGAAAATAGATAAAATTATTGTCCAAAATAAGTTCCATGTTTTCCAAAATCAGCCTAAAGTCGTTGGCATTCAAAAAATCCAACTCAGTCAAGACGTCTTCAAACCAGGTTAAACCTGTTTGGTGGAGTATAACTGAGAAAAGATTTCTTAACATCTGTGGTCATGAAACTATAGTTGGCATCAAAGGGAACCTGCCCTAACTTAGTCAGGAAATCCCAAGAATCTATTAGGATGTGTTGGTGTAGTCCATAAAATGGTTTTGGCTTAGAGGCAATAAACATGGCCAAGGGTTGTGTTTCTGAGCCATCTGATGCTACAATTGGCCTCGGGTGGGGGGGGTCTGCAAGTTCTTATGGACCTTGGGGATTCCGAAGATTCCTGGGATAACCAGTCTTTTTACTCGTAGGAAATTATACAATTTTGTATCAATTGTACCTTGCAAGAGATTATCTTCCAAAATAATATCTTTCTTTTTGTACACGATTTTGATCTAATTTCTAGAGACCTGATAATATCTACCTTCTTCGGTTAAGATATCTAACAATTTCCCAATATAGCTCAAATGCGTCATTAACACCACCCCACCCCCTTTGTCTTGCTTCATAATCCTTAGCTCTTTGTTGTGACTTAACATATATAACACATCCCTTTCTTCCTGACTTAAGTTGTCACATGACCATCTTTTAGATTTGAAAAAATGTTTCAACCCACTATCAAGTAAAACATCAAAATTGGACAACACTGGGTGCAGGGTTAGGTTAAACTTACTCTTCCTGAAAACCACAGTCTTGTATCCAGGGTCTGAAAGGGAGGTGAAATGTCATGGTCTTTGTAAAATTCTTTCAAATTTAAATTCCTAATGAATAGCTTGGTGTCAAGTAAAGTCTCAGTCAAGTTCCCTTTTCTAGCAGGGCAAAGGTAAAGCCCTTTTGAAATAACTTGAAGTAAGACTTTTCCAAAGTTAAACCAGCATAATGAAAAACATGAAAAGTTGTTAAATGAATACACACAACCATTGTTGTTCGTAATGGTGTTACAACCTGAACTAACAGGCATGCTAGTATGACCTAATTCCATTTCTTCTTCTTCCCCTTCCCTTTGTGTTTCCAGTGTGGCTGCCAATTGCGTGTTGCCTGTGCGTAGGAAGGACGTATGTCTAAATTCTGAATTCTGGGGGATCTCCTCAAAGGAGGTCTCTCTAAAGGGATACCTGCCTGTCCTTCAGTGCCTTCAACAATCCCCCCCCCCCCACACACACACACATACACGCCATCATCCCTGGTGTAGTGCCTTGCACAGTATTTAGCTCACTTTAATAAGTGTTCTGTTTAGGTAAGAACAGAGTGTATGCTCTATTTTCAGCATATTCTTTCTCATCTCTTAATAAAAACCAGGTTGGAATATCAAGAGATGATATGGCAAATGTTTTTTGATGCCTGTGTAAACCCTGGTTTAAATGACCACCTTTCTGTAGTTCCAGCCTTGAAACTGAAAGCAAACATTTTATAACATCTTTGTTGTCATGTTTAGGAGATTCTATACACTTTTGTAAATAATAAATTGTATACATACATTTTTGTAATTATTTGTAAATATTTTTACCAAACTGTGTTGCGCATGTGTGTGTGTGTGTAATGTTAAACAAGAGTATACACGTTTCTGTGATGTTTCTTTAAATTTTCAAACGTTGTGTAATTAACTTACAGCCACTCACATTCAGGTTTTGATTATTTTAGCAGTTTGTTTGTGACAATACACCATTCTGATGAAGTTTCCGTGGGTGAAATGAAAGTGCTTATTTGGTGTGGATATTTTGTATTAAACTTTATACCATAGTGGTTTGGCTTGGCTTTGTCTTTGCCTACAGGTGTATAGACCTTTACTGGCTTTCTTTTCTGCACTGCTGTGGAATTTTGGCATTTGTATTATTTACAGCATTTCCTGTGGTTAATGGTATTTTACTCAAGGTTCTTTTTAGTGCCAAAAAAGACTGAGAACTTTGTTCAGTGGCAAAATTCCAGATGGTCATGGTTCAGTCTGTTCTTCCCTTTTTAGATGAAAACGAATGGGTGTGCTGTGTAGACCTACAAGATGCGTATTACCACATAAAAATGGACAAGCGCTCAAGAAGGTTTCTCTGCTTTTGGCTGGGGGTCAGTCATTACCAGTTCAGAGTTCTGCCCTTTGGTCTCACCACAGCCCTCAGGGTGTTGACCAAATGTATGGTGGCTATCACGGCTCATGTGAGGTTACGCAGATTCTGGGTGTTTGCTTATCTAGATGATTGGCTCCTCACCGCCCCAACCAGGCATCTACTGATTCAATCCATAGACTTCATTACTCGCCTGTTCAGTACCCTGGGCATCACAGTCAACTACGGAAAGTCTCAGCTATCCCCCACGCAAGACTTAGAGTACATAGGAGCCAGCTCAACACTGTCTCATGCATAGCTTCTCTAACCTTTCACAGGCTCCAAAAGATAAGGTCGCAAGTTCAGTCCATTTTACCAAAAAACAAGGTACTCGCCCTTCTAATTCTTCAGGCCCTAGGATCCATGGAGGCAGCTATCACTCTAGTTCCACTGGCAAGGTTTTACATTAGAACACTTCAATAGCTTTTAGCCTCACAATAGTACATTCTTTCTCACCCAGTGAATTAACCAATCCTGATAACGGAACTTTGCAAAAAAGATTTTGTCCTGGTGGATGAAGCTGGAAGAAATCCTAATGTGCCATCCATTTGTTCCCCCTCAGCCCAAGGCTATAGTGACCACAGACGTCTCCCAGATGGGGTGGGGGCTGGGGGCATTATCTGGGAAAGACAGCCCAAGTCAATCGGTCTACTCAAGAGGCCAGCTTGCCCATCAGTGTCCTAGAAAGGAGAGCAGTGCCACTAGCATTGAAAGCTTTTTCAAGCTGCTTTTCCTCCGGAAACAGTTGTGATCCAATCAGACAATGTCAGTAGTCTGGTACATCCAAAAAACTGGGGAGAACCAAGTCCTACCCCCTCTGCCAGTAAGCTGTCAGAGTTTGGCAATGGGTGATATCTTCCAACCACTTTCTTGTGGCATCACACATCCTCCAATGTTGATAGTGGACTAGTTGAGCAGACACAGTCTACTGCCTCATGAGTGGTCTCTAAATCCCAAAGTGGCAAGCCTTGTTGCAACCTATTTGCCTCCCCAATGAAAACAAGAGAGTCCCCGAGAGACACTTTCCTTTTCGATTGCCCCTTAGGTTTACTTTATGCGTTTCCTCTCATTCCCATCTTTCTAAAGAAAGCCCAAAGGTTGTAAGCCAGACGTATCCTCATTGCCACTTTCTGGCCCAGGTAAGTTTGGTTCCCCTTTCTTTGACATTGCTTGGTTCACCAACTTTAGATTCTGGACCCAGTTCTGGATCTGCTGTACCACCCACAAGGGCTGCCACATCCCGAGCTTCACTCCTTCAAGCTCATAGCTTGGTTCCTCCAATTCCGTTAATCGCCAGGCAGAATAATATTACTTCCCTTGTCTGACAAATTCTTCTGGCTTCCCATAGACCTTCCACCTAGAAACTGTATTCCAGTAAATGGAAAAGATTTTCTCTTTGAGCCTGTGAAAATAATTTGGATCCTTTCTCTGCTCCAGTTGAAAAACTTTTGGAATTCCTAACTGATCGTTTTGACCAAGGAGTGGCTGCCTCCACCATTAGAGTTCTTTTAGCAGCCATTTCTAATTTTCACAATGGATACGATGACCACCCTTTGATTTCCCGTCGCCTATGCAAAGTGTTTCTCAAAGGAGTCTTGCGTATCAAGCCTCCGTTCAAGGATTTGTTACTTCGGTGGGATCTTACCTTTATTTTACAATACTTACTTAGTATTACTTCCCTTTGAACCAGCTGCCACTTGCCATCTCAAATTTCTTTCCTGGAAAACTCTTTCTACTGGCCAGCACTTCAGCCAGGAGAGTCTCGGAAGTTAGAGTTACTAATACAGGCTTACAGACTGGGGGGGGCAGCCACGGTGGTGCAGCGGTTAGCATTGCCGCATCACAGCAAGAGGTTCTCCGGTTCGATTCTCGGCTGGGGTGCCTTCTATGTGGAGTCTGCATGTCCTCCCTGTGGTCGCGTGGGTTTCCTCTGGGTGCTTCGGTTTCCTCCCACATCCCAAAGACATGCAGTAGGTGGATTGGACACTCTAAATTGGCCCTAGGTGTGAGTGTGTGCGTGTGTGTGCCTTCTGTGGAAGGTTGGGCGCTGGGCTGGCAACTCAACACTGTAAAACTCCACTGTCAATCATGAGCGGGCAGATGATCCACTGTGGCGACCCCTAACCGGGAAAAGCCAAAAGAAGAAGAAGAAAGAAGCCTTACAGACCTTAAAGCAGACACAGATTTAAAAACTGATCAAGAAATGAAATGTCTCTCGTCTTCTTTTCTGTATGTTTATCTTTGAATAAGACATCACAGTCATAACTATTTGTCTTTAATGTCACAATAATTATGAGAGAAATTTTAGAATTTATATTCCTTAGTGACTTTTTCGGGACTGCAGTGGTGGTGCTGCGGTAGCGTTATCGCCTCACAGTAAGACGCTGTTCGGTTCTATTCTCAGCTAGAGCGTTTTCTGTGTGGAGACGTGTGAATGGGCGTACCTTCGTTGAAGGTTGTGCGTCAGAGCTGGCAACTCGGTACGTAAAAATCTATTGCCAATCATTAGCGGATTGGAGTTCCGCTGTGGCGACCCCTAACCAGGAAAAGCCGAAAGACACAAACAAACAAGTAGGCTTGACTTTTTCAGTCTGAGAGTAACTGTAACTCTGCCATGGTTTGATTGATAAGCAGGAGTCATTTCTGGAGTTTTACAAAAAAATTATTCCAAATTAGTCGGTGCAGTCTAAAATATTATTGTCTTTAGTTAGGTTCTTTTATATATATTCCAGGGTATTTTTGCTAATGAAGTCTGTTAAAGGTTAATGTTGTGGAGCATCATTATTTTAGCAATAGGTTGATCTTCCAGTAGGCCTTCCCTTACCACCTCAAGTTTTCTGTAAGTGGGAACACCACCAGGGAAATGTTTTCTGTTTTAATCTTCATAAAAGTTTGTTACTTTTGTTACTAAGATAGCAATGAAGACTGTCCTTTATAATACAAAGGAGCATTTATGTCCTGTGATTCTTTCACCAAGCTTCTGTAACTATCAGTACATGCTACATTCATTAATGTTTTTTTTTTGTTTGTGTTATTTGGCATTGATAAGAATATAGAAGCCTAATTTTTATCCTCTCAGACCACGTGTCCATTTGACCAACGTGCAGCGTAGCATAATGTTGTTGATCTTCCTGGGAATGCTCGCTGCTTACCCATCTAGTTAACTGTCTTTAATAGACTTTTTAAGATCTTCCTGCTTTTCCATAAGAGAGCTGTTAACCAAGTCCAGCTACATTAGAACAGATTTAAGTTTTTGCACACACATTTTTTGTTTTCAATTGACTATAGCCTGTTTTAAACCTAGGTAGCTTCAGCTTTACATAAAATGTGCCAGATCACTGATTTATGACTTCTTTTCAGGGGAGACCGAAGGTAGTATTTATACTACTAGGGGAAATTTAGCCAGGGCATCAAGGGAACTTCCCCTACTCATTGCAGTAGGTGCCATGGGAACTTTTACATCCACCTGAGCTACCGCTGACTCAAGCAGATGAGGTTTCGGTTTACCACCTCATCCGAAGTACAGCACACTCATGAGTGCTGCACTGCATTGTCAGCAGTCCATGTACCTGGTGTAGGAATAGAGCCCGTAGCCTACACCAAAGGCGAGTGTGCTACCTGTTGTGTCACTGACACTTCTGCTGCTACCAGACTGTTTGGATGCTACTATTGGACTGTTTTATGTTAAGAAATATGGTGGACTTCTCTTAACGTCAGAGTCACTCAAGAGCATGAAATTAATGCATTTTTCTGTGCCTTTATTTGAGACTGCTTTTCCCTTCGGATGCCATTATCTCTAAGTGATTATTAGATGCCTTTCATTGTTGTAGCAGCTCTCCAGTCTTTCTCCACCTAAGATTGCTATGGCTGCATTCTTTAGGCATTTCCATCACTCAGGAAAAAAATCTTCCCTAATGCTAGGTTTCAGCATACAAAACCAGTGGAAGAAAACTGTCTGTTTTTTCTGTCCAAGATCACTAGTCAGTCCATGTGTAGTTGGTTGTCTTCTCCCTTTTTTTATCATATAAATAAAAAAAATAAATCAGTCTGGCAACTTAACATAACCACTTCTATTTACAGTGCATTGTAGTATTTTCTACTGTTTCTGTAAAGCACTGATCTGAAGTAGGAACTTCATTTGTCAGCAACCTTTGGGATACGGATCCGATCTCTGATCCGAGCCGGCAACTTTTACCACAGCATAGATCCGAGCTCCTAGCTCCTCCCTTTACCCATAATCCCCTGCCAAACATAACTGACCTCAGATCTAGTTTGCCGCACCTCAAGCCAACAAGCTGGATTTTGAGCTCCTGGCAATTCGGAGGGTTTTCTGTGAGAAAAATCTTAGAATTTTTGTACTTTCTTGTGTGATTGTGTGAGTTTGTGTAGGTTCCCTCTTAAATATCTATTTTTGTTAAAAAAAAAAAAAATTTTCCTCCCTACCCTCGCTGGTCCGTAGTGTGTGTTTGTGGTGTGTTAGGGGCCTAGTGAGTGTGGTTTACGTTCAATATGTCGGAGGCCCCTAAAGCCATCTTTTCAAAATGTACTGAGTGTGGCCATAAGCTCTCACCGGCGGATGGCCACACCCGGTGCGTTAGGTGCCTTGGGGTTGAACATCTTTCTTCGGGATGCACGATTTGTGCAGCGTTCAACCCCAGGGCACTTAAGGACCGGAGATCAAAGCTGATTCTGGCGGGCCTTTTGCCCCCGGACTCGGCTCCGACCTCCAGTTCTTCGGTGGCCGCTACCCAGTCCTTGGTAGCGGCCACCCCTGCCTCCCTTCCTCCGGTCGGGACTCAACCTCTCGTTTTGGCTCCGGATAGAGAGGCCGGAAAAACCAAAAGGAAGGAGAAGCACCATAAGCGGCGGGCCGAGGACTCTTCCTCGGCCCCGCCCGCAAAGCGGGCTTCTCCATCCAGGGTTTCTGGATCGCCTCCTCTTCGGCTCCGGTCCCCTTGTTTTTCACTGGGACCTGGGGAGGAGGCAACCCGGTCCCCATCGAGGTCATCGAGGCATCACTCTAGGTCTGCCTTGGTGGACTTGTCGAGGTCTACATTTAGTATGTCAGATGCAGACATGGACCAGATGATGAGGAGGTTCATCCAGGCCCAGCTGCAGATGGGAGTGCTCTTGCGCGACCCCTTTTTTTGCCCCAATCGCTTCTTCTCCGTCCCGCTTCCTGGGTTTGGAGCACTCGGAGCCGAGCAGTGTCGGATCTGGGGGTGTGTCTGAGCCGACAGTACTAGTTACTTTGGCTCCGACTGGTCCCTCGAGTTTGTCGGATCCGACCTCTCGGAGCCATGGGCGGAGCTTCGGATCCGAGGGACTTTGTGTGACTTCGGCTCCATCCCGGTCAGAGCACATGGGTCTTTCGGATTCGAGAGTCTCAGCCCCGGATCCGGTCCCCGCTTCGGATCCGAGTGGGACCCGACTCTCTGAGCCTATTGAGAGTAGCTCCCCCTCGGCTTTCGCGGTGGTGGAGAGGGCACAGTTGAGTGTATCCGGACCCCAGTCCTGGCTTCGGCTCCTCCCTGCACTCCCTCTCAGCTGGTCCGGGCTCCCATCACCCGGCCTTCGGGACAGCCTGCTTCAACGTCTCTGGGTGTTCCTGCGGAACGTGATATTGCTGGTGAGTCTTCCCCGGACAGCCCCCCGAAGAGGTCCCTCACAAAGCCAAGTGTAAGAGGAGGCACATGGACTCCCCTGAGTCCCTTACCGAAGATATGGACTTAGATGAAGGGGAAGGCTCCCCAAGGTCACCCCCCGAGTATGTCTCCTTTGGAGACTTCATGGAGATGCTCAGGATTGGGGGGGGGTGGTCTGCCCCCAAGGCTTCCTCCGATGAGTCCGTATTCCTAGAGGCGTTCGAAGCAGGGCCATCTACCTCTTGGGTGTCCCCTCCCCCGACCCCCTGGTGGACCTTATTGCCACCAGGGCTTGGAAGGAGCCAGACACTGTGGAGCCAATCCCCAAGCGCCCAGATAGGATCCTGAGTCTCCCTGCTGAGAGAACCCACTGGAGCAGAGGTCCCCCTGTGGATGCCATGTTGGTGGCGGTGGCCACAAGAGAGAGCTGGCTCAGGAGAGCTCTGCGGTCCACCCTCCGAGTAAGGACTCTCGAGCAATGGACCACCTGGGGAAGCGGGTCTTTAGTTCAGCAACCTTCTCCATGAGAGCGCTGAACTATATGGCACACGTCATCCGGATGCAGCGGGATCTAATAAAAGAATACGCTGCATCCCCCCAGAGTCCATGTCGGAAGGAGACAAGCATCTGCACTCCTCCCGAATGTCTACTCTACGCTCAGTTTCTAACACCTCTATGCGGCTCTTGTCACACGCCACTGAAGGAGCCGCTAGAGCCAGCGGAGCCAGCCTGGTAATCGGGCGTCAGGCCTGGCTCCGACACTGTGACTTCTTGGAACCCTTTAAGGCGTCATTCGCGAATGCCCCCTTTGATGGTTCTGCACTTTTTGGCAAAACCGTTCGCGACACCTTAGTCCAGAGCGAGAAAGACGGGAAGACGTTGTCTGCCGTCGGAGTCCGCTTCTCTGCTCCCCAGAGGTCCATTTCTAAGAACCAAAAGGGTCAGAAGAAGATGTGGTTCCGAAAACCGCATCAGTCCCAGTCTGCTCCGGACAACCAGTCCTCTCTTGGCAGAGGAGGACAGGGAGGACGCCGCCCAAGAGGCAGAGGGGGTCCCAGAAACTTTGGGTCCAAAGAACCCATCTCTGAGAGGCCCACACAGAACCCCTGAGGGGTTGCCCAGCTGCTCCACTCTGGAGGCAGTCGGGGGGCGTCTTTCGAAGCATCTAGCAATGTGGGAGTCCATAACAACAGATCGCTGGGTGCTTCGCATCATATCCAGAGGTTACCAAATTCCCTTTATTGTAACCCCCAAAATCAGAAGCCTCCCCGACGTACCACCCAATCAGAGGGAGGCAGCTGCTACAGAAATTCAGCAGCTTTTACAAAAAAGAGCCATCCAACCCGTCCCCCCAGATCAGTTCGGATCGGGGTTTTACTCCAGGTTCTTTCTGATGCCAAAAAAGACGGGGGACTTGAGACCCATTCTCAATCTCTCTCTCCTGAACTTGGCAGTACCCAAAGGAAAGTTCCGAATGGTCACCTATCTATTCTCCCCCTATTACGGGAGAACGATTGGATGTGCTCGATAGACCTCAAGGATGCGTACTACCACATCCTATTGGACAGACGCTCCAGGAGGTTCCTCCGCTTCCGACTGGGAGCCAGTCATTTTCAGTTCAGGGCCCTTCCCTTCGGTCTCACCTCAGCCCCCAGGGCGTTCACCAAAGTCTTGGCGGTCATAGCGGCCCACCTGAGGCTTCAGGGAATTCAGGTCTTTCCGTACCTGGACGACTGGCTCCTCATCGCCCCAACAAGGCATCTGCTCTGTTCAGGCAGGGATTACTTCCTCGACCTTGCTCCACGTCTAGGGTTAACTATCAACATGACCAAATCTTCTCTAGTCCCCTCACAGGTAGGGGCCAGATTGGATTCCAGGATAATGCTTGCCTTCTTAACTCCCGATCGGCTTCAGAACCTGAGGTTGCATGTCAAGGCCATTCTCATTCTTCCTGCTCCACCTGCAGAATTAATCCTGAGGGCTCTAGGGTCCATGGCGGCAGCTATTCCTCTACTACCCCTAGCCCGCCTAAATATGAGGGTACTGCAGTGTGCACCCTCCAAGTACAATGGTCCCTGTCTCGCAACCCCCTGTCCCATCCTGTTCCCCTAAGCAGGGCTTGCAGAACGTCGCTCATGTGGTGGCTCCGGTCCCCGAGTCTCCACATGGGACGACCATTTTCTATGCCTTCCTCTGTCGCCACAGTGACCACGGACGCCTCTCGCCTGGGGTGGGGGAGGGAGCACTATTCAGGCAGAATGGTCCAAGGCATGTGGAACGACACAGAGACCTCCTTGCATATCAATGTCCTAGAGATGAGGGCGGTGCTTTTGACGTTGCAGGCACTTCACAGCCTTCTACCGATTGGGCAATTGCAGTACAAACGGACAACATGTCAGTTGTCTGGTACATCAACAAACAGGGGGAACCAGGTCTTATCCCCTTTGTCGCGAGGCCATGAGAGTGTGGGAATGGGCAATTTCCACCAACCGCTTTCTTATTGCAACGCACATTCCGGGACGGTCCAACATCCTAGCAGACAGGCTCAGTTCGATCCTGACTCCGTACGAATGGTCTCTCAATCCTCTAGTAGCGAAACAAATATTTGCCCTATGGGGGCAACCCTGTTGCGATCTTTTTGCCTCTCCTTCAAATACCAAATGCAACAGTTACTTCGCTCTAATTCCCCCTCAGGGGGAGTCCCCGAGAGACTCTCTAGTACATGCTTGGCCTCCCGGTCTCTTTTACGCTTATCCTCCGTTGCCCATGATGCTGAAACTCCTACAGAAAGCCAGTCGGCTGGGGAGCAAAATTATCCTCATTGCCCCATTCTGGCCTCGTCAAACATGGTTCCTGTACCTGTGGTCTCACCTAATTCATCCACCATGGATTCTGGATCCACTCCCAGATCTCATTACCCACCCTCTGGGTCTCCAGGCCCCCAACCTGGTCATCCTCAAGCTGACTGCTTGGTTGCTCCAGTTCCACTCCTGATTAGGACTCCCGGAATCTCCTCACCAGTCAAAGCCATCCTAGTAGCAGCACATAAACCTTCCACCAGAAGAGTCTACCGAAGCAAGTGGAAACGTTTCTCAATCTGGGCGGAACACCATCACTTGGATCCTTTCACGGCGCCTCTCATGTCTGTTTTGGAGTTCTTAACTACCCTTTTTCATCAAGGGGCTAGCTGCTCTACAGTCAATGTACAACTGGCAGCGATTTCGCATTATCATGTAGGGCATGAATCAGGCCCTCTGATGACTGCTAAGCTTTGTAAAGCTTTCCTCAAGTGTACTTTCCTTCTCAGACCTCCAGTCTGGGAGGTAGTACCCCCATGGGATTTGTCTTTGGTTCTCCAAGCCTTGACTAGCCCCCCTTTCAAGCCAGCGGCCACGGTTGATCTTAAATATCTCTCTTGGAAAACGGCCTTCTAAGTGGCCATTACTTCAGCTAAAAGGGTTTCTGAACTTCAGGCTCTATGTGTTAAGCCGCCGTATTTATCCTTCCATCCAGATAGAGTTTACCTCAGGATCAATCCGTCCTTTCTGCCTAAGGTGTCTTCAGAAGCTAATATTAATCAATCCATTAATCTTCCCATGTTCTTTCCCCATTACCAGAACAAAGGAGAATATAACCTGCATTCCTTGGATGTGCACAGACAATTACGTTTTTATACTCATCGAACTGCTGGTTGTAGGCAATCTGACAAGTTGTTTGTCTCCTTTGCCAAAACAAGTTTAGGCAAGTCAATTTCTAAAGTTACACTATCACGGTGGATAGCTAATTGTATCCTCTTAGCATACCAGAGTTTGGGAAGGCCTGCACCTCAAGGGGTTCGAGCTCATTCTACTAGGGCCGTCGCTACTTCGGCGGCTTTTAAATCTAGGGTCCCCTTAGATGATATTTGGGCCTCATCTCATACCTTTATCAACCATTACAAACTGGATGTTGTCTCCAGAGGTAGGGCGTCCTTTGGCTCTGCAGTGCTCCGGAATGTTCTTCCATAAAGGCCACCCAGGATTCAGGTAGCTGGAGACTCTGTCCCAAAGGTTGTTGACAAATGAAGTTCCTACTTCAGATTTAGAAGTTATGTACTCACCATAACGTTCCATCTGAGTAGGTATCTTCATTTGTCTGCAACCATCCCCCCTTCCTTCCCCCTGACCTTTAGGATCCGTCTTGGATTAGCCCCTTCCGGGGCACTTTTACATTGCTTATATCGGGCAAACTTGATCTGAGGTCAGTTAGGGTTTGCAGGGGATTATGGGTAAAGGGAGGAGCTAGGAGCTCGAATCTGTGCTGTGGTAAAAGTTGCCGGCTCGGATCCGTATCCCAAAGGTTGCAGACAAATGAAGATATTTACTCAGATGGAACGTTATGGTGAGTACATAACTTCAAATTTTCTCATATCAAAATTAAACTAACATAACTTTAAAATATGTTCACATTTCTCTCTCTGAGATTATAAATACTTAACTTTGACCTTCCCTTATAGGTTCATACTGTTTCTGTAAAGCACTAATGTTAAGTTGTCAATCTCGCCTTCATTCTTGCTGGATGGGTTCGGAGCCGATCCTCGGCTCCGACTCTGCCAATACTAAAGCTCGAGAGATATTTTTACCGGCTCGAGGCTCCCTTATATCCCACAATGCTAGGCGGTAACTACTCAGATCTCGTTTGCCGCTTTAGCTGCGAGGTGCTTTTTTCTACCGGCTCTGCAGGTTAGTTTAATTTACTTGGTAAATTTCTCTAAAAACCCCTAAGTTTTTATTCAGATAGTGTAGTTGTTGTCCCCTACGTTACTATCCCTTTTAGCTTAATCCGGGTCCCTTTTATCCTGTTTTATTCCCTTTTTTGTCCTGTTAATGTGTTAGGCCTTTGGGCCTAACCCTTATTTTCCCTTAGTCAGTGTTTTTCTTGTGTCTGTGTGATTGACTTAGTTTTTTGTTAAAGGGGTGTATCTGTGTGTGCGTCTGTGTTTTGTACTTTGATTTAAGATGTCTAAAGACACCAAGGTCTCAGGCTTCAAGAAGTGTGACAGACGGTCACACTTCTTGTGTATATTGCCTGGGACCTCTGCACCTGCAGGACTCTTGTTCTGTCTGCCATGCATTCAGTCCAAGAGTCCTGCAGGAGCGCAGGAACAAATTAATACTTCGAGGCTTGTTAAAGCCTGAAGGCTCTGCGACCCAGTCTTTGTCGGGGAAGCCTTCGAAGCCTTCCAGGCCGTCGGCTCCAGCTTCAGAGCCTTCGACCGGGGACACCACAACTGCTTCGACATCGGCTCCAGCTGGAGCCGATGTTTCTAAGACTCAATCTGTTACCTCGGCTCCGGCCAGAGCCGAGGGTTCCAAGACTCAAATGGCTCCGATAGTGGTATCGGAGCCATCTACTAGAAAGAGGTCAAGGTCCCCATCCCTTGGCTCCATTCACTCGTCTCCGGGATCCCCACTTCTGTCAGAGCGGAGCCACAGGTCCCATTCCTCTCGGTCCTCCAGGCTGTCCGACCATGACTTAGAGGGGGTGGTTAGTAGACTTTTAAAGTCTCAGGCACTAGCCCAAATGCTGCATAGCCCTACTCAACAGTCAGTGGCTATACCCACCCCATCTTCGGTTCCTCCTCCGACTCCCTTGAGTTTGGAGCCGGAGCTTGTGGGAGCCATGACTGTCGGCATGTCGGAGCCGATTCCCCACCTTTCGGCTCCGTCGTCGGCTCCGATGTCCTCTTTAGAGGGATCTGGGCGCCGGGCTTCCCTCGTTGGCTCCGAGGGGGCGAGTGGCATCGGACCCTTGTCAGACCCCGTTCTCCCTCTCGGAGCCTCGGCGCTGGTGAGTTCGGCCCCGGCATCGGCCTCAGAGCCGTCCCTCTCGGTGCCGGGAGGAGTCCTCGTCTCTTCGGAGCGGGGATCTTAGGCCCAGCCTGATTGGGGCGCCTTCGAGGTCATGAGGAGTGTGCTAGACCCTGTGTCTGCCCCACGGTCTGCTCCCTCAGCTCCTCCCCCTACAGTGCCTGCGATAGTCTCTACCCACCCTCTCGTTCCAGACCATAGAGACCCAACGCCTCAGGTTTCCCCATTGGGAATATCCTCCTCTTCCGAGGCTTCCCCTGATCCGGCAGAGGAACCCCCTCGGAAGAAAAAATGGAAGAGGAAGCATATTGACTCCCCCTGAGTCTATCACGTCGGATTCCAACTTGGATGAGTCAGAAGGGTCCCCACGGTCCCCCTCTGAAGATGTCTCTTTTTCTGACATCCTTGAAATCCTTAAACAGAGGGGGAACTGGTCCACCCTCAACCCTTCCGAGGACGAGTTGGTTTACCTTGAGGCGTTTGGTTCTCGCCCTTCCACCTCCTGGGTGTCTCCTCCCTTTGACCCCCTCATGGAAGTGGTGGCAAGGAAGGCGTGGACGGCCCCTGATATGGTGGAGCCTACCCCACGGAGGCCGTCTAAATTCATCACAGCTCCTATGGAAAAACAATTCTTATCTAAGGGCATCCCCGTTGATGCCATGGTGGTGGCCGCAGCCACTAAGAAGGAATTAGCTGATCCTTCAGTACCTGTCCATCCTCTTAATAAGGAATCTACGACTATGGATAGGTATGGTAAGCGGATGTTTTCCTCAGCGACCTTTGCTATGCGGTCGCTGAACTACTTGTGCCACTTCACCCATCTTCAGAGAGACTTGCTCACAGAAATGGGTGATGCTATACAGGATCCAACAGCTGAGGGGTTTCGAGACAAAATGAACTCCCAGTTGGCAACCCTAAATTCGATCGTCAACTCCTCCATGCGACTTATCTACAATGCGGCTGATGGGGGGAGTAGGGCCGCAGGTACAGGCGTAGCTTTACGACGTCACGCCTGCATGCGGCTTTGCAACTTTGCAGACCCTTTCAAGGCGTCCTTCACCAATTCCCCCTTTGACGGTTCAGCTTTGTTTGGACCTCAGGTGAAGGATACTTTGACCAGGTGCGAGCAGGAAGGCAAGACTCTCTCTCTGCTGTGGGAGTCCGTTTTTCCACCCCTTCCAGACCATATCCCAAGGGTCAGAAGGGGGGGAAGATGTGGTTCCGCAAACCACAGGGAGTCTTGCCTGACGCACGAGGTCAGTTCCCCTCTAGAGGCAGAGGGGGGAACAACAATAGACGCCGCCCTAGAGGCAGAGGGGGTCCGCAGAATCAGGGTAGCAGAGAGACTCTTTCTGACAAACCCTTTCAGCATCCCTGAGGAGCTGCCCGACTGTCCACCTTCGGAGGTAGTTGGGGGAAGATTATCACTGTACCCAGAAGCCTGGCTTTCTCTCACTCAAGACAGATGGGTACTGTCGATTATATCCGAGGGTTACAAGATTCCCTTTGTCCACACCCCATATCAACCAAAAAGGGCCCCTTCCAGACGTTCTACCCAGTCTAAGGGAACGGGCAACGCTAGAAATATCAAAGCTGCTGTCAAAAAGAGCTATCCAGCCAGTCCCGGCAGACCAGCAAGGATCCGGAATCTACTCCAAATTCTTTTTGGTACCAAAAAAGACGGGACTGGAGACCAATATTGGATCTCAGCAGACTAAAAAACAAGTCCATAAGAAAAACGTAATTCTGGATGGTCACGCTACAGTCCATTCTACCCTTCTTGGGTCAGGACAATTGGATGTGCTCAATAGACCTTCAGGATGCGTACTGTCATATCAAGATGCACAAGACGCTCCAGAAGGTTCCTCCGCTTCCGGCTGGGAGCCAGTCACTACCAGTTCAGAGCCCTGCCCTTTGGTCTCACTACAGCCCCGCAAGTGTTCACCAAATGCATGGCAGTGGTCACGGCTCACCTGAGACGACAAGGATTCCAGGTGTTTCCATATCTAGACGACTGGCTCCTTACCGCCACCACCAGGCGTCAACTTCTCCTATCCAGAGACTGCACCATTCATACTTGCAAAGCTCTAGGCATTTCCATAAATTTCTAAAAAATCTGTCTTGTCGCCTTGTCAGTCTATTACCTTCATAGGCGCCACATTAGACACAATTCATCTTTCCGCAAAGCTAACAGAGCAAAGGGCATCAGATATCCGCAGACATGTTCACATTCTTCTTCAGTGCAACAAAATCCAAGCCAGGGTTGTCTTGAAGGTATTAGGTCTCATGGCGGCTGCCATTACACTGCTTCCCCTAGCCCGTTTTCATATGCGGATCCTTCAGTGGATGCTGTTTTCTCAATGGTCCTACCAACAGCTCCCAATGTCTCACAGCATTTTGCTGACCCAGTCGTGCAAGAATCATCTTTCTTGGTGGATGTTCTCACCTCAAATTCTTCAGGGCAGATCCCTAGTTCCTTCCCCCCCGGTCACCACGGTGACGATGGATGCCTCCCTGATCGGGTGGGGGGGCATTATCAGGGCAGGATGGCCCAGGGCACGTGGCAACCTTTCGAATGCCACTTGCAGATAAATATCTTGGAGATGAGAGCAGTACTTTTAGCGTTGCAGGCCATTCAGGACTCTCTTCCCACCGGGACTGTTGCAGTTCAGACGGACAATATGTCTGCAGTGTGGTACATCAACAAACAGGGAGGAACCAAGTCCTATCTGTTATGTCGAGAGGCACTCAGACTTTGGCAGTGGGCGATCTCTTCTCAGCGGTTTCTGACAGTAACGCACATCCCCGGGAAGTCCAACGTGATAGCGGACAAGTTAAGCAGGGCCATACTCATGCCACACGAGTGGTCTCTCAAACAATCAGTGCTGGAAGAAATCTTTCAGAGATGGGGTCGACCTTGCTGCGATCTTTTTGCAACTCCGCAAAACAGCAAGTGTCCTGATTTCTTCACCCTCTTCCCTCTACCCGGCCAACCCACCAGAGACGCTCTAGTCCACGATTGGCCCCGGGGACTTCTGTATGCCTTCCCCCCCTTTCCACTGATCACTCAATTAATTCAGAAAGCTACCACCTTGAGAGTCACTTTGATCCTCATTGCTCCGTACTGGCCTCAACAGATATGGATTCCGTTCCTGCATCGTTACCTCTTGGAACAGCCTTGGCATCTGGACCCAGTGCCAGATCTTTTGACCCATCAGCCGGGTCAGCTGCACCACTCCTTCCAATCTCTCAACCTCACAGCTTGGTTGCTCCACTTCCTACCCTAGCCAGGCTTCCTCTAATTTCCTATTCAGTCCGTAACATATCCTTATAGCTTCCCACAAGTCGTCTACCAGAAGGATTTACAATAGCAAGTGGAAACATTTTTCCTTCTGGGCAGCAACTAAAAACATAGACCCTTGCAACACACCTATCCAGTCTATTCTAGACTTCCTGGCAGAGCTTTTTCACGCAGGCTCTTCTTCGTCTACTATCAGAGTACAGTTGGCGGCCATATCTAACTTTCACGTAGGCCTTTTGGATTCCAACATTATGTCCCATAAACTTTGCAAAGCCTTTCTCAAATGTATCTTTTTGCTCAAGCCCCCAATCAGAGACCCCCCACCTCAGTGGGACTTTATCCTGGCTTCCTTGATTCTTCCCCCCTTTGAACCTGCGGCTTCCTGCTCTCTGAAGTTGCTCTCATGGAAAACCCGTTTTCTAGTAGCCATAACATCAGCTAGAAGGGTATCTGAACTTCATGCTCTTTGCATTCGTCCTCCGTATTTAGTTTTCCATAAAGACAGTGTGTCCCTCAGGACTAACCTGTCCTTTTTACCCAAAGTTTCTTCTGAGGCAAATCTAAACCAGACTATCAATCCAGTTTTCTTCCCTGATTATTCCAACAGGGCAGAACAAAAGTTACACTTTCTGGATGTTCATCGCCAGCTTTGTTTTTATTTAGACAGAACAAAACAGTTTAGGAAATCTAATCAGCTCTTCCTATCTTACGCGGAAGGGAAAATGGGCCTTCCAGTTTCTAAAGTGTCCCTATCTAGATGGCTGGCCTCTATAATTACTTTCATCTATGAACTCAGAAGTCAAAAGCTGCCATCAAGACCTAAAGCTCATTCAACCAGGGCGTTAG
Organism: Protopterus annectens; assembly: GCF_019279795.1. NCBI lineage: Eukaryota > Metazoa > Chordata > Ceratodontiformes > Protopteridae > Protopterus > Protopterus annectens. Next base: position 1,949,481,588 of record NC_056729.1, on the reverse strand, counting down.
CTACATCGGTAGCTTTTCAGGCTAGACTGCCAATAGATTCCATTTGTGCAGCAGCCACATTGGCTTCTCCTCATACCTTTATCTCACATTACAAATTGGATATGGCCTCCAGAAACTGGGCTAACTTTGGTTCTACCGTCCTCAAGAGTCTGTTCCGATGAGCCACCCAGGGTAAAGGTGCTAGGGACGCGGTCCCATCCAGTAAGAATGAAGGCAAGATTGACAACTTAACACTGAGAAGTTATGTACCTACCATAACGTTCCATGTTAGTTGTCTTCTTCTCGCCTTCTTTCTTGCTTCCCACCCTCCGTCCCCCTAGCCTGGACAGACCGAAAGGATCCTTTGGGATCTTCCTTCCCACTTTTTTCAGCCACCTCTATTGTCCTTTTTTTGGTAACTTTAGACGTAGGTTTATATAGAGGTGGCCTTTCTCTTTCTCCATCCCTTGGGGACCAGAGCTGCTATGGTTTTAGCTATCAAACGAGATCTGAGTAGTTACTGCCTAGCATTGTGGGATATAGGGGAGCCTCGAGCCGGTAAAAATAGCTCTCGAGCTTTAGTACTGGCCGAGTCGGAGCCAAGGATCGGCTCCGAACCCATCCAGCAAGAAAGAAGGCGAGAAGAAGACAACTAACATGAAACGTTATGGTAGGTACATAACTTCTCATTTTCTCATATCAAAATTAAACTGACATAACTTTAAAATATGTTCACATTTCTCTCTCTCTCTCTGTCTCTGAGATTATAAATACTTAACTTTGACCTTCCCTTATAGGTTCATAGGTGTGTACAAGGCCAGCAACTACTCAATATTTGTATTTATGGCGAGCCGTACATCACAAATATCAGACAAGTTCTGGTGCCCTTGGTAAGTGTACGCAGGGGTTTGGAGAGGAAATGTTTACAGACTGTCTTTGTCCATTAGAGACATAGATGTCAAACCAGGGATGAAATTCATATTTCCAAATCAGTTGTCCAAGTTGCACTTGAATTGGGTTAGGGAGGAACTATGCTTTAGATGGATGGGGATCCTGTTCCAGAGAAGGGGTAGTCTCTGGGATACATACCCGTCTATCCAGCAGGTCCTATTTATATCACAGGCAAGGTTTATGTCTTTAGAATGAGTAAATCTGCTGCTGTTTATTATGAGGTCAGTGCATTCTAGTATGTTCTGCTGTTTCTGTAAAGCACTGTTTTCTCATATAAAAATTAAACTGATATAACTGTAAAATATGTTCACATTTTCCTCTCTCTCTCTCTCAGATTATAAATACTTAACTTTGACCATCCCTTATAGGTTCATAAGTGTGTGTGTATAAGGCCAGCAACTACTCGAGATTTTTTGTTTTATGGCGAGCCATACATCCCAAATATCAGACAGGTTCTGGTACCCTTGATAAGTGTAAGCAGGGGCTTGGGGAGGAAATGTTTACAGACTGTCTTTGTCCATTGGAGACATAGATATCAAACCAGGGATGAAATTAATATTTCCGAATCAGTTGTCCAAGTTGCACTTGAATTGGGTTAGGGAGGAACTATGCTTTAGATGGATGGGATCCTGTTCCAGAGAAGGGGTAGTCTCTGGGATACATACCCGTCTATCCAACAGGTCCTATTTATATCACAGGCAAGGTTTATGTCTTTAGAATGAGTAAGTCCGGTGCTGTTTGTTATGAGGTCCATCAGAGTAGGGTATGATGATGCCTTGTACACCAGGCATGGCTCTCCCCTCAATAGCCTATAGGAAACAAAATACAGGGATGTGGTTTTGAGGTGGTCTACATAGGACATGCTATTTGTGCCCTGTATTCTTTTATTGATGAACCTGTGGCCGTTCCAGTTGCTGGATGTGCCTGGTTAGGTACATACCAATGGGGCATTGAACTCAGTGGTAGGTTTGATGAATGCCAAATTAGTGGAACAATGCCCTCCTTGGCCCTGGATGCCATACCTTTATTTATAAGTTTCACAATATAGAAGGATTTCCTCATTAACGCAGACACGTGATGGTCAAAGACTAAATTCCTGCCTACATGAGTCCCCAAGTCTCTGGGTCAACTCTTAGGGGTATTTTGTCAATATGATAGTTATCAGTGGTGGCTGACTATGCATTTCTTGACATTTAGATTTAGTTCATATCTCTGACACCAGTTATTCGTCTGTGTCAACCCTTCTTGGAGAGCATTCATGTCAGTTGGGGATTCTGTGACTTCTAATTTGTATGCAGATGTGGCCAGTCAAATGCCCTTGACTTTATAGAAGTAGATGCCAGAAAAGGAGCAATCCCAGGACTGATTCCTGAAGGACTCCGGTATTAACTGACCACTTTCTAGAGGAGGACTCCCCAATTCTAACTTTCTGGGTCTTTTTTTGTGAGCCAGCTGACTATACACCAGGTGGCATAAGGGTTTATATTTTTGTGTCATTATTGATAATTTCCATGGTAATTCTTTCGATGGCTTTGCATGTGAGACTAGTGAGACTTATAGGTCTATAGTTTCCATGTTCTGTAGATGGCCCACCTTTGTGCAGAGGGAAGATCTGCTCATCTCCAGTTGTGAGGCACGAAGCTTGTTTGGAGGCTAAGGTTAAATAGTGATTCCAGAAGGCTGATAAGTCATGTTTCATGCTATTTATAAGGCAGTCTGAGATATTGTCTGGGCCCATTGATGCAGTATTGGTGGCCTTCGAGAGAATATTGTGAACCTTTTCCCTAGAGATGATAGGGGGGAGTTATACTTGATGGTATTTCCTGAGTGGAGGCTTGGAGGGGGGATAAAGATGAAGCTGAATTTGTATGCCAATTGGTTTGCTATTTCATATGGCTTACTATAGGTGACTCTATGAGGAATGATTTCTGCACACAATTGTGTATTAACTTTGAGTTTGCAGACAGAGATAAAGAATGCCTTGTGGTTGTCCTTGGCCTGAGATGCCAAATTTACCTGAAATTTGGCACTGGTAGATTTTATTTGTCCTCTGAGTTCTCTCTTTAATGAGACATTTTTATCATGCTGGATGTTACATATCCTACTTTTTGCCACAATTTTCTGCTGTTATACAACCTATTGATGATGTGATTCTACTAGGGTGGCTTTTTTTTTTTTTTATTTAGTTCTGTACTTATTCCTGGCGGGCTCAGCTACCTCTGTGTAGCTATTAACATGTTTGTATAGGGTTTCTTTGAACAGTCCCATGTAGGTAGCAGTGTTCTCAGAGTTTATGGGAGCTTAAAATTTTGCCAGGATCTCGCTTAATAGTAGGGAGTTTGCCTTAGAGTAGTTCCTGAACACTCCATTGTCAGCTGGGGTTCCAGGTTTTATTTTTACTTCAAAGGAGGCCGTTTTATGGTCTGACCTCACCACACAGGACATTACACCTGGGGGGGTTTGCAGCACTCTCCTATATCAATGAGGATCACTTCAAGTATAGTTTACTGCGCCCTGGTCGGTGTATTGACAAATTTGGTCCAGGGAGTGAGTTTGCAAAATCTTGGATTTTCTGTGTGTACATGTTTGGTGTACTATATGATTCCCAGTTAGTGGGGTAATTAACGTCGCCCATGAATATGGTATTGGATTGAATGGTGAGTGTTTCCAGTAAGCTTAATTACATGTCATGGGGTCATAGAGGTGAACATATAGCCTGCAAGAAAGTGGTATGTGATTTTTGCCTATGGTGATTTGAACTTAGAAAAGCTCAAGTGCATTGCCCTGTTTCACCAGCCTTGAGGTATATTTATTTTTTATGTAAATCGAGACTAAACCACCTTTAGTGCCTGCCTTGTGTAGTTGTTGGTCTAAACGTGTGTAAGGTGTTATAGCCTTGCAGTGGTGGAGTGCTGTCTGCAATTTTAAACTGTGTCTCAGCGACTATACAGACTTCAGCATTCTCTAGAGTGAGGAGAGCTTGTAGGGAGTGGTGTGTCTTGTTTAGAGGCCTAGCACTAAGCAGTAACACCTTTAGATTTTCACGGTTTTGATTTGCTACATTGGAAGTACTGTCAGTTTGGCATTGCCTAAAAAAAGACACTTTGGGGAGGACAGTGTTTTAGCTAATATTTGAAAGCCTAGAGGGAAGAGGTGCAGACCATCCACGGCAAGACAGTGTGGTCTACTGACCATCTTCTGCCATGTTGACAAATATCACTGGCTCTGCTGGACAGAGGCACAGGGAACTAATGGCTCTGCTGGACCGAGGCACAGGGAACTAATCTAAGGGGCCAGCGAAAGCCAGCACATTCTGGCTAGGCTTATAGATGCTCTCGGGCAGATAGCCTAGTACTTGCCTATGAACCTATTACAATGACAGCAGAAAATAAGCCGATTATTAAAATCGGTCATCTTCTGTTAGTATTGTTGCATCATGTCTGGACAAGGTAGAATGCTCCTCAGTGCTAGGCTCATACCAGCCTGGGACACGCATTCTGAGAGCTCCATGATGTGTCAATTCATATAGTGTAGGGAGGTATGTCTCAGATCATTTACACCCACATGGATTTTGACCTTGTCATACTGATACCCATAGTCCCATGTCCTGAGTGCATGCATAATATGCCAGATCTTGACCCCGATGAGCAGTCTGCTTGATTTTCTCCTTATTCCGCCTGGTGTCAGGGACATCAGTGTGTCTCGCAATGGAGTCTCCAATGACCAGAATGTTGAGTTGTCTGGTGGCTTGCCTTATGGGCTTAGCAGAGGTTTTGTGAGATGTGACTGTATGTGTTGAGGTGAGTGTTGTTTTGAAAGAGTACATTTGGGGCTGCAGAGGGCATGTGTTATAAGAAGTCTTTTGGGTTTAGGAAGGCTACATTTAAGTGCCTCATTATATGTGGGTCTATATGTCTCCTTCATGCTGTGTGTGTGTGTGTGTGTGTGTGTGTGTGTGTGTGTGTGTGTGTGTGTGTGCGTGCATGTGTGTGTGATGGTATCTACTTCAGTACATCAAATCTACATAATATCGAAATTTAAATGGATGAGACAAGAAGATCGAAAGTTGAAAAGAATGACCTTTTACAATGCTGGAATTAATAACAATGAAACAGCTACTACGCATATTCACACAGTACTCCTACCTTCTGAATGGAGATAGCGGTACATTCAGAAAATCCAGCTGCTTCATTTAAGGAAATCATTTAGACACAAAAATGTGCTGTTTTAATGCTTATGAATGGAGATCGTGGTACAGTCAGGATCAGTAAGTTTACCCTTTTCCCCACTGTATTGTGATCTTGGATTTGGTATATATAATTTGCAGAGAGTATGGGGGATGTGGAGGCTTGACCCCCTGCAAAAACATTGAAAAAGGTACATTTTTGTTTTTAAATAATTTCTTTAAATACATTAGCTGGTTTATCTAACTGCACCATGATCTCCATTCAGAAGGTTGGAGTGCTGTCTGACATGGACAGCAGCTCTTTCTTTGTTAATTCCAGCATTGTAAATGGTCATTCTTTTCAACTTTGATCTTTTCTCGTCTCATCCATTTAAATTTTGATATTATGTAGATTCTGTCTACTGAAGTAGTTTCATGTGATGAGTGCAGCATGTATACTAATGACATTCTGAGTGACATTAGGAGTGCTTTTACCTCAGAGCTTTGCCTACAATAACATTGTGTCAGCATATCTCTCAGATACTTTAACAGATTGAGAATCAGCTGGTGCTCAGTAAATAGATTGAGAATCAGCTGGTGCTCAGTAAATATGAGGCAATTTCTACATTGCCACAGGAGACCATGTCTACCAGGCTGGTAATGGACGTTCATAAAGTCAGTAGTATCTGGTTTATAACTCTGGGGGCAGTGCATGTCACTGCACATACAAGTTGGTCTGTATGTCACTAGGTATTGGTGAGACTTCGAATGCTTTACCAGGAGAAATGGACGCTCAAGGTGCAGTGCCAAACACAGAGGAAACTACTATAGCAGACTCTGATGATTTATGGTTGAAGTATTTAGGGAGATATTTGGGTTCCTATCATGAAATCGAAGAGGCTGAAGAGTGAACGGCTTTAACATTGGAAATGCTGTTCATTGATGTGTTTTTTGTGAGATTGCAGTACAGTGAAGATCAGAAAATTTGCCCTTTCCTCACAGTAGTGTGATCTCAGAGTTGGTATATATAAATACAGGATGACTTCAAGGTGCAGCATTTTCGATGTTTACTCTGTTCGCTGTTCGGTCTTTTCGATCTTGTAATATAGACCTAGATATTCTGACGCTAGCTTAGACAGTAGTTAATCAAGCAGCACTTACTGAAAATAAAGAATTAGCTTTGTCAACAATGATAGATAGTGGGGATTCACCTGATTGACTACTACCTGACTACTACTCGTGCTAGTCTCACCACAGCTTCAAACTAGTGGGTTACAACGCCTCTGTGCTTCTTCTCTGACCAGAAACAAAACAGTTGCACTAATCCCAAGATGAAAATCATGCCACAGGCTCTTTGGTGATCAGAAATTTTGTCCCAGATGATCCGGGGGTCTGTAGGCATGATGCTGTAGCATTTTCCTGGTAGATGCCTTGAATAGTAACCAGACCAATCAGGAAAGTCCTACACAGACACACACTGCCAAATCAGTGTGTGTCAGGAATCGATCCCCTCTGCTCCTTCTCTCACCAGAGGCAAAACAGTAGCACAAATTCGAAGCTGACACTTAAGAAGCAGTTGTCAGGCTGTCCTGTGGTTAGTATTCTCCAGGATATAATGTCCCTATACTCCTCTCATCAAGAGTAAAGCAAAAGCATTAACCCCAAGAATACTAATGAGAGGCAGAATGTGGGTTCTCTAATGATAGGTGGTCTTGGACTAGATGTTGCAGATTTTAAAAGTAAGACGGGAAAATGAGTAAGTATAGTTGCATTGTGCACTAAGCAGTTAGATATATGACGGGTGGGGGGGGTAACTCTACCCTTAACTATCTAAGGAGAGAGATGCTAATTTTAAAAGCACAAGATGGTTGGATGGGATGTGCGCTTAGTAATTTATCTCTGTGCTTGGTTGGATGGGGTGGGCACTTAATATTCTATCCCGGTGGGAAACAGTGTGTAGTCCAATGAATTTAAATAGCTGATGGGCAGTGGCTTTACATAGTGATATTCTTTGCTTACTGACAACAGCCAATGAAAGAGAAGAGGGAAAGGATTATGTGGTTAAATTAACATAAGGTTTGGACAACTAGAGAGAGAGTAAATTTAAAAACACAACAGTGGGAGGGTGGGGAAAATTTAATTTGTGTGTGACTCACAAGAGAGAGCCCTGGATTCTTTCCTGGTTTAAATATGCAATAGAATACAGTTAAAAATGTGTATCTTAGATACTGAAATGTGGCTTGATGTACAAAACTGCAGACTTGCTATGGAAGAAGAATATCTTTAATGCATTCAACAGTTAAAAAAGAGATACCCAAATTTATAGAATATCTGATATTCTCAATACAAAAAGATGCACCAGATAAAGGCTACTTATCTAACATTTACAAGGTAATCAAAACTAAAACAGAATTTTTATAATGACAAGTACTGGGACTATTTTGTAACTATCAGTAATTATCACCCAAGTGATAGCGAGATAAAACTTATACTTACTTCTTCATTCACCTCAACATCTTTGAGATGGAAACTATTCTCCTGGAGATTTCTAAACAAGGCATTCATCACTTCACATAACGTAAAGATGATTTATAAAAATAAAACTTGTTGCTGGAGATGCAAATCAGATACTGTGGCGAATTGGCAACATATGGTTTATGATGGTTGTGCTAATGCAATTTCTGTATAAAATGAATGTGATGTATAGGTTATTAAACTTAATAAAAAAGTGTAATAAAATATACAATAATATACAAACCAGAAGAAAGCAGTAAGAATTACAAGAAAGCAATATCACAAAACAAACTAACCTTTCCCCTCGCAGTAATATATGGCAGTCTGAGTGAGCTTTTCAGTAAAGCCATAACTTTCCAAACCTTTTACCAATTTAGTAAATTCTCTGAATATCCTCTAGCAGCTTAAATTTCCTTTCCTTGTTAAGTTTTCAAAAATAAACAGAGCTTTCCAGATGCAACCTCACCAGCACTCAGTATGAGGGAGAAAAGCATAAACCTCTCTAGAATATGCTGCTGCTTATATGATTATTTATTTTAACCTTTACCATAGTTATTTCACACTGACCTGCATGGCTCACCATGAGTGATTATTACCCTCGGTTATTTTGTTTTTTAACAGCATTCAGAGGTTTGGCATCAGGTTCCCTTCTCTTTGAGGCTCTGGTTTGGTTTATCCTTTCTTTTTCTTCGGGACTGAAGAGTACACAGTTGGTGTGTGCCTTTTTTCCCCTGCTGCTCTTATTGTTCACACCTCTAGTGTGTTGTTTTCAGCAATGAAGTAGTACTAACTGACTTACATTATTAAGGCAATTAAAATTAGTCAAGAAAGACCTGCACTTCATGGGAGAATATGACATAAAGCACTGCTGTAAGTGCCACTGATTAAAACTGATTATCTATAGACTTATGGGTGAAAAGTTTCCGGTCTATATTTCTACCTGAAGAATGGCAGTGGTTGAAAGTGCTCAGCTCATTAATCAGTAGGATGTTTGCTTGTACATCCGCAGGGTTTTGACAGAGCATTTTTAAACATTTAAGGAAATTGGGGAAGATGGTCATAACCTGCTTGAAGGTAAGCTCTTCAGTGATATTGCCTCATGCTCCCCATGCTTCTCATCCTCACTGTTAACTTGGAGAAGAGCACAGGAGAGATGCATCTGCAGCTTCTTCCGTGCAGTTATCCCAGGGCATTCACCTCTCCATCCCGTGTTGGATTGGCTGTGGAGCACCTATTCCCATCAGGACCCTGGGAAGTGGCCCCTGTAGTTGCCTGGTTATAACTTATTGGCAGTACACAAGGCTAAGGTCTCATTTCAGTTTAGCAAGCCTTGGAGGAGTTTTCAGCAGGTGGTCTTACACTAGATTCAGGGTCTGGACTTCAAGCACTGTTTGAGATCTAGTGGGTTTTTCTTTGTGTGGGAGTGAATCCTTAGGAAACATGACATGTCTCCCTACCTAATTACCCATCTTTTGAAGAAATCTTGAGGCTCACAAACTGCATAACCTTAATATTTGTTTTGGTTAACTGCCATGTGTCCATTTTTCTTCCCAGCTTGCTAGCTTCTCCATATCTTTCTGATTACATATCCCACCATCTAACAGTTGTTCCAGTTTTATATCATCTATGTATATCATAATTTTGTTGTTTTAGAGGAATCCTCAGCAGACATATTAAACTGTATACTTCACAGTGCAGAGTCTTATGCTGCTCCACTGATTAACAAGTTTTCCTAAAAAGTGTTTCTTTCATCTGCCATCCTCAGCTTCCTATCAGTCATTTGTTTTTTTTTTAAATCCACTTAAGTACTTTTATACCACACCACATTACCTATGCATGTACACAAAATAAACGGTACATTTGTAACAGATTCCTAGAAAAGTACAATTCCCACTGCATAGCAAATGCTCTATTTGTAAAGTCCAACACCCATATTTACTTTCAGTGTTTGTGGAGCTGTGGCTGAAATCATTTTCCTTCTTTCATCATTTCTGTCTCTGATATTTATTTTGAGCATAGTGATGCTAATTAAAAAGAAAAGCTGCTTCCCGTATTCTTAATTCAACATGTCTTGCTTGGAGGTAAGATGGCTCTTTCTCTCTTTCACGTAATCCTGAAAGTAAGAAACACAAAAAGTGCCATAAAGATATTGTACTGGTAAATTTGAAAGTCTCTTGCTGTCATACTTTCCATTCTTGTATGAGAAGACTGTCCAGTACACTACTGGACATTTTCCTGATAGGTGTTTTTACCCCCTCCTCCCTGTGTTTTTCCATGGGTGACTACCATGTCCCTGCCTTTCAGTATATAGTTGAAGACCGTTATCAGATTTAGGTTTCTTTTGTTGCTGAGAGCTAATTTATAAGCCATCTCCCATATCTTATATAGCTGCTGCTTATGCTACTAGATTATGTTTAGCTAAACATAGATCCAATAATAACAGGGTGTTTTTTTTTTTTTACCATCATCATCTTCGGTCTCCTGGAATACTTTTTGTAAACAGCCCATCATACCTCTCAACTTATTTACTCAGGAATTCTGGACAAAGCCAAACATTATGGAGGAACAAAGGCCCAAAATCAGGAAGAATTTTTGCTTGTTACTCTTATTCACTTATAAAGTTAACAGCGCAAAAGATTTTGCATCAGAATGCATTTTCTGACCAGTAAGGAGTATAAAACTGTAAGAGTTGGCATTACTGTCTTGCAGTGACCATTCAGTGATTTAACAGGAAAAAAAAACAAGGGGCAGAGCAAAATCAGGGATACCTGAGAGATGTGCAGTCCATCTTTTTCTTCTTTCGGCTTTTACCAGTTAGGGGTCGCCACAGCGGATCACCTGTCCGCTCATGATTGGCAGTGGAGTTTTACGGTGTCGAGTTGCCCAACCTTCCACAGAAGGCACACACACACAGAGACACACGCACTCACGCCTAGGGCCAATTTAGAGTGTCCAATCCACCTACACAAAGGGTTTATCCTACCTACTACTTTGCACGTTACTCTTCTGCTTTCAGTTTATTTGTCAAAAGCCTTTTACTCTTACATTTGGATCTTTTGGGATCCATAGTTACAGCTCAAATTTCATAGGGGACAACTTAGGAGGAAATGTTGAAACTGAGCTGTATTTCAAAGATTACCTGAAGTCGTACCTGAGAACACTTAGTGCTTGATACACACCGTATCAGGATAATCCTAGAAATGGCAGAGGTCACACATGCTTTATCTGCATCCTTTAAAAATGGTGAAGTGGGGCAGAGAATTGTCCTGCTGACCAAAAATAGTAACTTTGAGGGAATCATAAGTAAGATGGTCTTTTTTGTGATCATAAAACCCTAACCACATGTAGTCGAGCCAGTGAGGCATTCACTATCCATGCCATGATGGCCACTCATTAGTGGTAATAAGTCTTTATCTTTTCAGTGCCATTAATGACCATATCTCACTACTGTCTTTAATGTATGCAAGTCTTAACTCTTCTCTGCTTTCAGAACCACCTGAAGCTAAATATTTTATATTCTTGTGGAAGGTAGTATAATTTATACATCAGCATTTTAGAATGCCTACTAATGTTAATTAAAATTTGGCAAGTTTTAACTCTAATAATTAATATGCTTTTTGGCTTTGGTAATACTTGGAGACTTTCTACATCAGTTAACCTGCTGGGTTAATAAATAAATGAGTTAAGTATAGTTGCCTTTCTAAATAACGTAATCACTACGTAGTAGTATAAAACCTGATTCAAGTCTGTAAGAAAAAGATGTAAATGTTGTAGCTGATATGTTTACATTGTTTTAGAATTTTCATGCTCCACTAATTAGAAGAACTTCAAAGAAGTGGGTCAAAGAAGAAATGTGTGTACTGAAAGCCAGAGATGAACTCTGATCTCTCTTCCTAGTTTGAGTGACCTAAGGGCTTGGCATGGCTATAGTTAATTGCTGTTATAATTTAAAAAACAAAAGCCATCAAAAAATTGGTACTGTGATAAAATGTTCACTGAGGCACATAATTCTCTGGATTGGAAACAGGAATGCCCCATACAGTTTATTTCCCAGATACTTGTCTATGTGAATAAGAAATGGCGTTAATTGTAATGAAATTTCAGCCGTAGCTTTTTTTTTTTCTTTCAGTAGGCATTCCAATGAGGTAGTTACATGAAAAGATGCAGTGGTGTGGTGAACATGCGAATATACTGCTGGTGCATAGCAATATCCACTATGAAACAAAATAATGCATTGTATGCAAAGTTTCAGACACAACAGTTAGATCCCCATTGTTTACAGGGTGCCTCAGGAAAAGAAAAATCAGTATGCATAAGAAAGCATTCAGGTAGTAACAATACTGTTATGACCAGGGAGGAGGTCTCAAGTCTCAGTATCCCAAAATTAGAAGGGGAAAATGACAAGCAAATATATTCTTCTAATAACATATTACTACCAACAGAACATCACTTGCCATTTGTCAAATTAAAGTATTATTATGACATAACAAATATTGTTATATTAGTATAGAAGGATATGCTTCACTTGTATTACAAACAAGTTGTTAAGCTTTCACTGTACGGTTGATCTCCATAGTAGACTTGCAGGTTAGTTGGATATCTCATTGCTAGCAGTTTATACATGTTTTCTGTTAGATATATTTAGTCTAACTAACCATAGAAGATCTGCTGCTAGTCAGATGTTCTTCATTCCACATTGCTGCAGTCCTAACTATTGGGTAGTCCGCTGTCCAGTCGGCCCGAATACCAAAGTATATGGCTGACGTCGGTCAGGGCGCATTAGACTGACGTCAGTACGTCAGGGTACTAATGCGCATGACCGACGTCATATCCTCAGTCTTTTTTGCCGCATGGTCCGATGCAGAAGCAATTTTGCGAGTGCAGGTTGGCGTTCTGAAAGTTTCTGAAGCCAGAGTTTCAGACCGAATCAAAGTTGGCTAAGTACCCCGTTGGGGAATATTTTGTTTTTTTCTTGCCTCAGTATTTAACCGGATGTCAGAAAAAGTGAATAACTGTATTTCTTGTGGGAAACAGATACCTCATAGGGATTACCATACTTTGTGTATACCTTGTTTAGGGCCTGAGCACGACGTTGTTGGATGCCGCTCTTGTGCTAGATTTAACAAACGCACTATTAAGAGAAGGTTAGACTGTGCCAGGTTAGTGTTTGGGAAGCGTTGTAATTATAAAATGCCGTCGGATACTCCGATGCCGGCTTCGGCTAAAAAACGCAAGGACAAAACAGCAAAGCCTAGAGTGGAAGAACCGACAGTCCCAGACGTCGGTTCTTTAGAGGGCTCAGTGGAGCCGGAGGTTTTGCCAGGTGTTTCTTTGGAGTCTCAGGGAGAGACTTTACTGTTACAGGATGTATCCTCTCAGGAAGTAGGCCAGGCTGAGGGGACTTCTCAGGTGGCTGTTCTTCCCTCTCTTCCTAAGGTGGTCAGAGCCTCCCCTTCTGTTTCCAAGGCTGCTTTGAGGGGCAGGCCGAGTTTTGCTTCAGTGGGGGTTTCTCCTAGTGCTTCAGGGTCTTTGCCTAAGAAACATATGCTTAAAATGGCGGAGGATTTGATTACTATGATAAGGGGTTCTATGCCCCCTCCTGATAAGAGGCCTAGGGTGGAGCCTGAGTTTGAGAGTTTTGAGCACTGCTCGGAGGCTTCTGAGTCTTCGGCTGAAGACTTGCAGGAGTACCCTCCTTATTCTGATTCTGATGTGGATGACTCTACTCCTTCAGCTTCCCCTCCTGAGGATTTTTCTTTTTCAGAGACTCTGCATTCCATGAGGGAGCATTTTAAATGGGAAGGTCAAGATTTCTCTGATTCCAGGAAAAGGCTAAGGGAATTCTTGTTTTTACCCCAGCATAGGCCTTTAGCTATACCTCCTGTTTTGAATGTGGTGGAAGATGTTTTTGCAGAGGCTTCCCTGAATCCTGATTCTTTGCCTCCTGCTCCAGTTAAACCGGATAGGTATTATAGGGTGCCTGAAGCTCATAAGTATCTTTTTAAGAGTCCTAGGGCAGACCCGGAAACTGTCTCTCAGGGGCCTAAAGGTGTGAAGGCCTCAGTTGTTAAAAATCCTGTCCCTCCTGATAAAGAGGCAAGGGCTTTGGATAGATGGGGAAAGAAAGTGTATACTTCTTCCACTTTAGCCATGAGGGCATTGAATTGTCAGTTTCACATGTTAAAATATCAGAATTATCTTCTTTCACAGTTGAAATTTAAGGTGGATGCTCTGGCGGAAGGTATTGAGTGTAAAGAGTTGCAGGATTTAGTTCATGTGTCTGAACAGGTGGGTAAACATTCCTTGCAATGTGGTTTTGATGCTGTGCAGGCCTCCTCCAGGGTGGCTGCCACTGGTTCTGTTCTTCGTAGGCACGCCTGGTTGAGAGATCAGAATTTAGCTGAGCATGTTAAGACACGGATTTTGGATGCTCCTTGCAGTCTGATGTGTTGTTTGGTTCGCCTGTAGAAGCAGTTTTGAAGAAAATGGAGGACAAGGCTAAGTCTATGCAAACTGTTAAAGATTTTTGCAGGTGCAGCCTCCAAGTTTAGTAGAAATTGGCCTGCTAAGGGATGGACTTATCCTGCTTATGATTCCCAGTCTAGGGGTAGGTCTAGACGTGGTAGGGGCAGAGCTCAGGGTTCTTTTAGGCCTAGAACAGGAGTTCCCCTGCTCAGACTTCTGGTGAGGGCAGGGTCAGTCCTTTCGTAAGCAGACCCAATGACCTGCCTTTTCAGCTGCCAGTTCATTCTCGCCTGGCAGCACCGTTGGGAGGAAGACTGTCTCTTTTCAAAGAAAATTGGGATTTAATTACCCAAGACAGATGGGTTTTGGATATCATTCACCACGGTTACAGGTTTTATTTCCATACCTTGCCTCCTTTCAAAGGCATGCCAGACATTCCTCCTCTACAAAGACAAGAGGCTCACAAACAAATTTCTCAGTTACTCCAAATAGGGGCCATTCAGCCGGTTCCTGTGCCAGAAAGGGGCCTAGGATTTTATTCTCGCCTGTTCCTAGTACCGAAGAAGGGGAACACGTGGAGACCAATTTTGGATTTATCTATCCTCAACACTTATCTGGACATTCCCAAGTTCAAAATGTTGACATTACAACAGCTTTTACCTCTGCTGGGCAAAGATCACTGGATGGTAACTTTAGATCTCAAGGAAGCTTACCTTCATGTGCCTATAAGACTAAGTTGCAGAAAGTATCTGCTTTCGAGCTGGAAATTCTCATTATCAGTTCTCTGCATTGCCCTTTGGCTTATCTACTGCCCAGAGTATTCACAAAGGTTCTGGCTCCAGTGATAGCTTACTTCAGGCTAAAAGGAATTCAAATCTATCCTTACTTGGACGATTGCCTGATTCTGGCTCAAGAAAAGAAAGACCTTCTACAGCATTTGGAATATGTCATAGCAGTGCTAAGATGCCTAGGGTATTCTGTGAACGAAATAAAGTCCAGTCTAGTACCCTCTCAAGACATGTGCTTTCTGGGTGTGAGACTGAACACAGCAGCCCAGATGGCCTTTTTAACCCCGGACAAACAAAAGAATCTTTCCAGTTACTTCCATCAACTATCTCTTCAGTCCGGGCTGACTGCAAGGACAGTCCTTCAAGCCTTAGGGTTCATGGCATCTTGTATTCTGGTGCTTCCCAATGCCAAACTGCATATGAGGAAGCTACAATGGTATCTCAAAATGTATGGACACAGCACTGCCAGGATTTGGACACTGTCATTCAAATAATACCTTGCATTCAAAAGGAATTTTTGTGGTGGGCTCAGGAATGTCACCTAAACAAGGGACTCTCTGTGACCCGGCCAGAGGCGAGTCAGATTCTAACGACAGATGCCTCAGACATTGCTTGGGGAGCTCATCTAAATGGAAAGTGGATACAAGACAAGTGGCCTGCCAGACTACAGCATCTACATATCAACATGAAGGAGATGTTAGCAGTCCAGTTTGCATTAATGGCTTTCAAGGAGTTACTTCTTCCAGGGCAGGTGTTGATTCTAACAGACAACACAACTGTCATGTGGTACATCAACAAACAAGGGGGCACACATTCTTACCCATTGTGCAGGCAAGCAATGATTTTATGGGAGACTGCGCTCAGCTTGCAACTAACTCTTCAGGCAAGGTTTCTGTCGGGAGCACAGAACTCCTTAGCAGATGTGTTAAGCAGACAAATCATGGATCCCCACGAGTGGAAACTGGATCTTCATGTATTTCAAAAGTTGACAGTGTCCTGGGGAACTCCAGACATAGATCTGTTCGCTTCTCCACTAAACCACCAGCTGCCAAAGTTTTGCACAAAGAGGTTTCATCACACAGCTTGGAAAGTGGATGCTCTTTCTTTCAGTTGGAAAAATCTTCATGTGTATGCTTTCCACCTCTGCCTCTTCTTCCAAAGGTGCTTCTAAAGGTCAGACAAGACAAGCCAAGGATGATTTTAATAGCTCCAGATTGGCCTCGGCAGCACTGGTACCCATTACTGAGGAGTCTGGTAAAGAAGCCTCCATGGCCTTTACCCTTGATTCCACATCTGTTGTCTCAGAAGGACGGTCGTCTGCTCAATGTCAAGCTTCACTCTCTTCATCTAACAGCCTGGCATATTCTGTTTTGAAAGACAGCAGGTCTCAACTTCCTCAACAAGTTTTAAAGGTGATTATGGAAGCCAGAAGACCTAGTACAAGGAAAGTGTACGCAGAAAAATGGAAGAGATTTTTATTTTGGACTGCAGCAAAGAATTTGGAGATTTCAGAGTCTAATTTGAGTGTGGCTCTTCAATATCTTACTGAGTTATTGGACAAAGGTTTGTCTTTCTCTTCCATTAAGATTCATGCTGCAGCAATTTCAGCTCACTATGATTGTGACCCACCATTGTTTTCACATCCTTTGTTCAAGCAATTTCTTAGAGGGGCAAAGAATATAAGACCCCACGTGAGCTCCTACTCCTGCTTGGGATCTCAATTTTGTGTTGGAGAAACTTACTCTACAACCTTTTGAGCCTGCAGCTACTGCTGAACTGAAATACTTGTCATGGAAGACTGCTTTTTTGTTGGCCATTTCTTCTGCAAGAAGGGTTTCTGAGTTACAGGCCCTTATGGCGGTTGAGCCTTTTTTGATTTTTCATAAGGATAGGGTATCATTACGTACTAATCCTTCCTTTATGCCTAAAGTGGTTTCTAGTGTGGCTTTAAACCAAACTATTCATTTGCCTACGTTTTATGCAGATCCCCAAAATAAAGGGGAAAAGATTTTGCACACTTTAGATGTACACAGGCAATTGCATTATTATTTGAGCAGGACTAAGGATTTTAGGCAGTCTCAGCAGTTGTTTGTTTCTTTTGCTTTGAGTTCTCAGGGCAAGCCTGTGTCAAAACAAACTATTTCTAGATGGATTGGGTGTTGCATTACTTTTTGTTATTCCCATCATGGCAAGGAGATTCCAGCTGGGATTAGGCCTCATTCCACTAGGGCTACTGCCACTTCAACAGCATTTCTGAGGGGGGTGGCAACTAAGGATATTTCGGAGGCAGCTACTTGGAGTTCAGTGCATACTTTCTCTAAGCATTATCACCTTCCTCTCTACTCTAAGTCTAGGGCTGGTTTTGCCACAGCTATTTTGCAAGGCATGTTATCAGCTCCTGCTTCCTTATGATTTGCCAGCCTCCCTTACCTCTGCTTTGGGATTCTACCCAATAGTTAGGACTGCAGCAATGTGGAATGAAGAACATAGTACAGTTTTGTACCTACCATAAATGTAGATGTTCGAGGATCCACATTGCTGCAGTCCAATTTACCCTCCCTCCTTCCCCTCTGTGTTTAGGGGTGGTTGTGTAGGTGAGGTTATATTCTGCTTAATTTTGTATATATATATATATATATATATTTTGGTGCAGGTATGTTGGGAGTTTTTGGTTTTTGGCCTTATCTTTTCAGGGTCTTCTGACATCTGGGGCAAGAAAAGACTGAGGATATGACGTCGGTCATGCGCATTAGTACCCTGACGTACTGACGTCAGTCTAATGCGCCCTGACCGACGTCAGCCATATACTTTGGTATTCGGGCCGACTGGACAGCGGACTACCCAATAGTTAGGACTGCAGCAATGTGGATCCTCGAACATCTACATTTATGGTAGGTACAAAACTGTACTTTTTGGGAACCCATTATTTCTCTTTCCATTTCCAGAACTTCATGGAGATCTTTGTAGTGCAGCTTTTTAATTATGGAAGGTTGTGATGGAACTTTTGAACTGGAATATGGGTCTCATAGTGAGTGATATGCCCTTTCATTTGTAAAGATGGGAGCTTTTGGGGAAGGACCTATTCCTTTTGTTAGAAACCTGTGGGCAAATATTACAGGACACTTGCTCCTCACCTTTAGATAGTCTAAACACTGTAATATTGTTTCTCTCTGATCAACCTTCCCAATCCTCAGTTTTATCTTCCAGGTTTCTAACTTTAGTCTGAAGCTCACTGTATTCATCATTACACTTGGCAAACTACTTGTTGATACAGGACACAGCACACATTGATATTTATGTAATGAAACTGTTTTTTTTTTTTTTAAACTCCTGTATTGCTTCTGTGAGCTGAGGGTAGACAGCATTTCCTTTAAGAGGTGATTTACAAAGATAAAGGACTGGCATGACGTTGTTGTTAATAATAATAGTAGGTCTTGTTAAATGGGAAGAGTTGGATTTATGACAAGGAATGCTTCATTAGTGCTTGATAATTTCAGCAACGGTTTTCGTTATCATTATTTTGGGAGACTCCGTTTTATGTCTTACCTGTTTTTTTATGCAGTTGGGAAAGCAGGAGTGATTGAAACTTGAACTAATCACTTAGCTTATAGTATTAGTCTTTTTCTTTAAGCATTATATATCGTGTATGTAAGTTAGTGGAAGATGCAGTAGGTCTTCAGAGATGTGTGCGTATATATATATATATATATATATATATATATATATATACCCACACACACACACACACACACATGTATATATATATATATATATATATATATATATATATATATGCCACTATTGATGCAAACACCTCAGTAAAAATCATTGTGTAAGAAACCTTTCCAGGGCCTTCACAAGAACAGTGTGTCCCTCAAGGTAACAAGATAAACGCATATTTCATCACAAAGGTGTTTTCACTTAGCCAGAAAGTTCACCTCCTGGTATCATTTGCATCATCATAAACTGGAGGAGAGAGGACCTTTCACATCCTGGATGTGCATTGTTAGTGGAGGTGCAGCCTGTGAAGGATGTACAAGTTTAGGAGGATTGGCAAGTTGTTCACCTTGTTTGTCCATGGTAGGGAAAGGCTGGCAAATACCATCCAGACTCTGTTCCAGGTAGATTGCCAGCTGCAGTGCTTTTTTGCCATCCATCCATTGGCACTAGCATCAGAGCTCTGTATTTGAAGAGTGACTGCTCTAGTGCTTGCTTACGAATATCTGTATTGCAAATGGTTTTGCTGTGGCCACTTGGACTTCTTTACAGATCTTCAAAAAGCATTATTATCTTCGGTTTGACTCAGGGAGTCAGGCTACTTTTGGAAATCCCATTTCTTGGACTAAGCCTTCTGATCTCTGTCCTCAGAAATCTTTCAATTCATTCCATGCTGGTAGTCCTGGTTATGATTCATTCCACCCTGTAACCTATCAAGACGAGTTCTTGTCAAATATAAACAAGTACATTATTATTACCATGTCAGTCTGTCTTCTAGAAGTCCTTGCTTGTTGTGTTAAGTGTATCTTCCCACCTTTCCCTGAAGATGAGTGATTGGCTGTGGCTGTTAAGAGTTTCCTATAAGAAAAGTATCTAATTTGATATAATTTGTTTAGTTGATATCAGACCTATGTCATTCTTTCTAGATATTCATTTAGTTCTTATTTGGGGTAACAGGGCAGACTGAGAGCTCTAAGGCAAGTATAGCTGTGTCTGGTGTTATATCTTGGAGTGCATTAGTCGATTGAGTAGATGTCCCCAGATACCTAATCCAGGGACCATCAAAAACGACCATGTATACACCCATTGATGCCGTAAAAATGTCTCATTTTGCATGTATGCACAAAGGTCTTTGCAAATTCTGAACAAAAACTAGTCCTGCAGACTAGGACTGTTTTGTACGTTTGAGCCCCTCCAGACCTTTCTGTGTTGCAGGGAAGCCTTCTAGCTTATCAGTGGGAGTGGTAAGCACTAGGTAGCCTATCTACCACAAGAGGAGTGGTTTCTGGCCCAGAAATAGTAGTTTATTGGGTGTTTGAGCAGTTTTTCCATCTCTTTCAACTTTCTGGTTTACAAGCTCGTGTTTGTGGGTTTTAGCTTGTTTAAGCACCATGGATCCAGTTTTGGCACCCTGCAGACTACAAGAGCAACAGGGAGGAGAAGAGAGATACTCTAAGTGGCTCCATTTTAATTTTTCATAATTTACTGCTCTCTGCACTTGTTTTTTGTCATTTTTAATTTATCTGCATTTATTTAAACTGTATTTGCCTTAATATTGCTACACGCTAAAGTGTGCTAGCTTGTACTGCATTTAAAGTGTTTTTGCTATTGTTCTAATTGCTATTCTGCTTGTTTCCCTCCTTTCGTGTAACTAGCCTAGTCCAGATACAGATTTGCTGTATCCAGGACTGTTTTGTAAGTTTCTGAGCACCCCCCCCCCGACCACTTATCAGTGGGAGTGTTAAGCACTAGGTAGCCTATCTCCCACAAGAGGAGTGGTTTCTGGTCCAGAAATTGTAGTTTATTGGCCGTTTGGGCATTTTTTTCCCATCCTTTTCAACTTTCTGGTTTAAAAGCCTGCTTTTGTGCACCATGCAGCAGCGCTCAGCTGAGGTAAACTATTACCGGTGCCAGAAAGTTTGCTCTTCAATTTTCCCCCAAAAACATGCTTGTTCTTTTACTTCTTGCACGTCAGTTAGCGTAATTGGCTAGCACTTCAACAGGCTTTTGTAGCATTTATTGTAGCACACTTAGGTGCTATCATTACTAGCTGTTCCTACGCAGTAACAGCACCATTACTTATTAATTATGACCACCCTCCTGGTATGATTGTAGGGCAATTTCCTGTGCTTTCTCCTGCTAAACTGGTGCACTTGGGCATTCTGAGACAGTGTGGCAACTGTCTAATGTACAAATACAACCCTCTCCTCTTACCTCCCAACACTCATACCTGTGAGAGACTAGCTGGTCAAGAGGAGAAGGTCAACACCTGCAACTCACTACAGAGAACACACAGCCCTCTAAAACACCAACCATCACAACCCACACATAGAAACACAAACCATTCACCCACCTTCGTGGAGGCTGTCAATAAAAATTTACCCAAACAATGGAGACCCCCCCCCCCCCGAGACAGAAATGCTCTCGACCACCACAACACCAACCCCAGAACACACAGCTCACCACCACAGTGTGCCCCTCAACCCAAGCCCTCAAGACAACACTTTGCCCGATGTACTAATCGTAGGAGACCCAATTGTGAGGGACACTGATGTCCCAGTCACTAGGTTGAACAAGGAGAAGGTGACAGTTGTCTATCAGGTGCCAGGATCCACCACATAACACGTGCATTCAGGTCACTCCACAGCAAGTGCAAATATGACTCAGTCATTGTCCATGTGGGTGTGAATGATCTGAGATGTACCTCCCTGGACTACATGAAAAGAGATGTGATGGAAATCTCGGATTATGTGGCCCAGACAGGTATGACCCTAGCCCTGAGCAGTATTCTACCATCACCCAGAATGATACCACAGTACAAGTAGAAAATGATTGACTTCAACAATTGGCTAAGTTTCTGGTGTCATTCTAAAAAAATCCAGTATGTCTGCCTGGGATGACATGATCGAAAGACCTCAATGCTTTGCCAGAGACTGCCTGCATCTTGTCACCCCTGAGATTCTGGGTACTGGCTAAGGCTCTTGCCACCCCTATAGTGCCTTTTTTAGGCAGTGTTCCAAAGACCAAAATTCCACCGTAACAGCAACAAACAAATGCAATCTGAGGGGATATGCCGTTCAGTGCTAGAAGTCTAAATCTCAAGATGCACTCGCTTGAAGCTGTCCTCAAAATGGAGAATGTCGACATCTGTGCTGTAATGGAGACCTGGTTTAAAGAGGCAGAAAGCACCCCTGCGCTTCGAGGCTACAACTCATTCCATATCTTTCGGCCCCAGAATGTGGCCAGAAGCTCCAAAGGCGGTGGTGTCTCCATATTCTTAAAGGATACGTACACCTCTAGACTGGTAGCCCAGCATAATGCATCCAAGATACTTTAAGTACAACTAACACTGGGTAAGATGGCGATACAAGTCATAGCCTGCTACAAAACCCCAAACATGTCCCTAGACTCTCACGCCAACTTCCTAAGCACCCTGGAATCTATCAAGGTCCAACCCAGTACTCTCATACTGGGCGATTTCAACTATCCTTCCATCAACTGGGAAAACTATTCAGGTACCAATGTACAGGCCCATTGCTTTCTGGAATTTATCAGTTATAATGCCCTGGACCAGCTCATTCTGACCCCACTAGAAGGAAGCAAAATCCTCAACCTGGTTATCACCAACATGGGAGACCTTTGCTCCACCCCTATAGTCAGTTCCTCCCTGGTTAAATCTGACCACAAACTGATCACCGTGGAAATCTCCATCTCACCTACACCCCCAGCTAAAGTGACCACCCTGAAAAACATCTCTAAAGCCCACTTTGGGTTCCTAAAAACAGAGGTTGCTAACTTCTCGGCACCCATGCCAATGGAAAATAGCTGCATGGCTGCCAAATCATACACCAGTGCACTGTACGAGCATGTACACAAATGCATGGACCTTGCCATACCAAATAGAACTAAGATGCTCTCCTCCAAATAAAGGAAGCCAATCTGGTGGTCCCCAGCCATCAGTAAACTGTACAACAGAAGGAAGAAACTGTTGCAGAAAAAAATGAAGTCACAAGACTGGAAAACCTCCCTTATCAGTCTCAACAAAAAGCTGAGATCCCTTATCAAATCCTCTGAAGCCAGCTATGAAGGTAGAATTGCAGCTGACACCAAGAACAACCACAAAGCCTTCAATAGCTGTGTCAAAAACCTCAAAGGCAATACCCAGATTTGCTCTGGCACCTCCTATACTGAGCCAACAGATATGCCAACATACTGGCCAACAGATTCAGTGCCAACTTTAACCCCCCCCCCCCAAGCGCCCTGTCACAATACCAGATGAAAGCCTGGTACCAACCATTTCTGCAGCACAGGTAAAAGCTGCATTGTCCAAAGGCAAGAATATAACATCCATGGGACCTGACAAAATCCCTGGCTGTGTCCTACATGAGCTACAAAACTGGCACCACATGTTTGTGACCTGTTCAATCACAGCTTTACCTCAGGCTGTGTCCCTAACGAATGGCGCACTGCCAGTCATCCTGCTCCATAAAGGAGGAGCAACTACAAACCCTGGGAACTATCGGCCCATTAGCCTGACCAGCCTGGTATGCAAAGCTGTAGAGCGCATCATCATCATGGACCTGCTTAACAAAGATATAGGCAGTCTCCAAAATGTTCAAAAGTGACCAGATGCTCTGTGTCCACCAATGAAGTACTGGAACTGGAACTGTTTCTCTCTTAAAGCACTGGAACTGTCATTCTGTCGAACTAACATAGTAAGTAGTAGAGATCCCTCTGTAATATTAACTGCTGGTAACAGATATATGGTCACAGCTACTGACCAAGGCTCGCCACTGAAGAAATGTCAAGCAGAGGTCTTTATTTCACCACTGAAGAAAATGTCCAAAAATGACCAGACAAACTCCGTACTACTGTATCTGTTATACTTTATTTGTCTCAGAACAAATTCTTGCCAAACAGTTAATTCTGTCAGAGCTATTTAAATTCTGTTATAACACAGCTAGACAGATGAATAGACTAAGGCACACTTAGTCAGACGTCACTGCTGAATGAAACATTCTGTCCAGTTTATATACTCTCTTCAACCACTGTTATTTTTAATGTCCTTGTGGCTTGTTCTGGTTTCTGTCTGTGTCATGAAAAAGTCCATGGTTATTTCATGCCCTTTTTTGGTCCTCGCTGTATCTGAAGACTTCAGAAAAGTCCTCCACGTCATCTTTGCGTCACTTGACACGTCTGCATTTTATTTATTTCTGCATCTGAAAGCCAAGAAAGTCAACTTTTTTTTTCTATAACAGGATGCATTTACAGTAAAGTCCACAGCTATACATTATTAATATCTAAGCTGAACATAACTGTATGTGAAAAACAAGCCATATTATTTTGAAAACTGATGTTTGGCCTTGCACATTTCCTTTCACTGTACACACAGTATATTGGAGAAAAGCATTTTAATTTACACAATATCTATCACTTGACCCCACACAATTTGGCTTTGTCAAGGGGAGACCCTGCCTGCTGAATCTGGTTGACTTCTTCGAGGCAGTCACCAAGGCTGTGGATGAGAGTAAGACAGTGCATACAGCCTACCTTGACGTGGCCAAAGCTTGGATACCATTCTCCACTCCGGTATCATTGATAAACTCACCAAACTAGGCATCAGTCCTTACATCACTAGGTGGCTTGAAAACTGGCTCACAGACAACGACCCACAGAGTGAAAGTTGCGGATTCCAAATCAGACTGTTGATCAGGCACGAGTGGAGTCCCACAAGGCTTGGTCTTGGGCTCTCTCCTATTTGGCATCTACTTCTCAGAAGTCCAGGCCAACACAGAAAGACTTTGGCTGACCAAGTTCGCTAATGACTGCAAGCTAGGAGTCCTTATCAGCTCCCCAAATGATGCAGACATCCTGCAAAAGGGCCTCTCTGAGACCAGTGACTGGTGTCTGAACCATGGCCTGAAGCTTAACACCAAAAAATGCGTTATCATCCCCTTTGGAAAAAAACTCAGTTCCCACAAATTACTACGTTGATGGGAGCCCACTGAATACTGAAGGGGGCCATAAGAGATCTGGGCACCCAGGTCCGACAACCTCCTCACCTTCAACCACTACATTGCCACTGTGGTCAGAAAGTCCTTTTATGTGGCACATCTTGTAACCAAAGGTTTCACATCCAGGAAGAAAGAGGTCATCATCCCTCTCTACTCATCCCTCATTAGACCAGCCATTGAATATAATGCCCTGTTTGGCATGTACCTGACCAGACACCTACAACAGCTGGAGAGGCCACAAAAGTACCTTACAGGATCCTAGGCCTTAAACACATGTCCTACGTGGACAAACTCAAGAAACATCAGTTGTTTTCAGTCTCTTATCAACTTAGAGGTGATCTCTGCTTGACTTACAAAGCCATGTCCCGACCCACCCCTACTTGAAATGCCACACCTAAAGAAATCCCAATCCTCCCCCAGTGCCAGGGACAGGTTCATCTCCCAAAGACTTCCCCATACTCTGGAATAAGCTTTCCCATTCATGTCAAGCAGAGCACCTCATTGGCCCTCTTCAGGAGAAATCTTGACGAGTGGATGGGTAGCAGAAAGTTCACTCCAGGGATCATTCCAGTTGCACTACTGGATATGGGCACTGTGAACTAACATCAGGTAGCACAGTGCCTGGGCAATTTTGTTTGGGCTAGGCTTGTAAAGGCTCCAGGGCCATTAGCCTAGTACACTCCTATGAACTGTGATGAAATTTTAAATTGTACACCGATTGCTCCAGTACCTGCAGCAGGGTATGTTTAGCATCGTACTACTTAAGGTTAGGAAAAGGAGAATGCAAAAAAATCTCTCTGCATTTACTTTCTGTGAAGCGGGATTAGGGCATTTAACCCTGCTGTAATGCACATCAGATAACGTGAACCTAACTTTTCAGCCAACATGTGGTGCTAGGAGCATTGCCTAACGTTTAAATAACAAACTGTGAATAAGTGGGTGCATTGTTTACAGTCTTTATTTTCATTCCATGCAACTGAGACATTATTTCAAATTGTCAGATCTAGCTTGGTGTTACTTCTGGCATAACCATTAAAAATAACTGAGCATATGAAGCAATTGTGCGTAACAGGAGTGAAATGTATTTCAAAAGAAAATCCATTAAAGAAACAGATGATCTGTATTATAGATCTATCCATTGCTAGTTTTTTTGAGACGTTTTGCTGAATTTTTATAAAGTGATTAGTGTGTTTGTAGTTCATGAACAGACACTTAAGTCTTCTTTCAGAGATTTCTGTGGAATTATTTTCCATTTGGATTACATTATACCTGCATCTATAAACTCTTTTAGAAATACCTTGATCCTTTAGACTCACTTTGACTTGCAGCAGTTGTATATTTTTTATACTGTTAAAAAATAATTGAAAACAAGTTCCATGTCCTTTCTAAAACTTATTCTCATGTTTTTGATTTAAACACCTTGCTGACCTTAAAATTCTAATTGACTTCTGATTTTTTTTCTGTCGTGTAACTGCTAACAGACTTGACTGACCTTATAAGCTTAGGACTTTATTTTTAGTTTTTTTTTCCCTGAGAAAAAATCTGGGAAGTAGTGTTCTTATGGAAATAATTATGCACATTTTAAGGGGGTATGTACTATTAATTATACCCTCCAGCAATCAAAGTTGCATATTAAATTTAGCCATTCTCAGATGTACTGACCTCAGAAACTGCTTTTCTTTAGGCTGAAATTAAAATGTAACCATTTAGTTAGTGCTTTCAAATTCATATATTGCATATTGATGAGATGCATTTTTTGTTGAGAAGTAGAATTAGTGGGGTTACGTGCACATTTTGATAGTAGAAATACTAAAATGTATTTTCTGATGCTGAGAAACGGTTAAAAAATACTCTCAAGAAACATGCTTCTCCATTAAGTTCCACTAAAGGATGTGAATTAACCAGAAACTGGAAAAAGTGTATTTCACTGTATTTCAGCTCAACCACTGTTTAGTTCTGTATCACAAAGCACTATGAAAAGTATATGAAATCCAAATAAATAAATGTTAGACAAAAGTTAGTGGGAAAGGCTCAACTACATAGTAAATAAAATAAATGACAATACAAACATGATAACAAATTTTGTTGATATTTTATACAGTACTAAATGAAGCTATCTTCATCAAATCCAGTGAGATCTGTGTACCCTGGTCAACAAAGAATAAATAAATAAATACTCTGTGGTTACTGTCATTTTAAAGCTTGTTAATACCCCACCATGGCTGGCAGGAACCCTTGTACTGATGATTATTTCTTAGTCTTTTTCTTCCACAGTGCAGTTCTGTCCTTATAATATGGTAAGGCGTAGATACAATGATTTCAGTTGCTTTGTCACTTCATGTATTTACAGCGGCAGTTCTTAGAATCACCATCTTTATAGGCAGTCTCTGGAAACAATGTCAGTATTTATTTTACTCTGATTTCCTGTGATTTGTGCAAACTGTGAGACGCCTTTCATTTGTGCATTTAAACCTTCTTACAGATGCAATGACTAAATCGGACGTTCTTGTTTTTGCCTCTTGTTTCTTAATTCCTTGTAACTTACCTCACCATTAGAACAGTTTACTGCTAATGTACGATGTTGTTTCCCTCCATGACTTGCTCAGTCACCTGTGGCTAACAGTTCACACATCACACACCTGCTTGGCTTTCATCAGCTTTGTAGTATGTAGTTTAAAATGCTCATTTACAGGCTGTGCAGATTCTCTCAGAAAACAAAATGAGATTTCCATTGCGAAAATATTGACATGTTTTCTGTTTGTGGTAGGAAATGGACAAATTAAGAGGTAATCAGTGCTTTGTGTTTGTAAATATGTCCTATTCAAATCTGAAATGCACCAGCACAAATGTAGATTGCTGCTATAAATGTTACCTCATAAAATCTGACACGTTAGTATGGACTTTACAAAACTTTTAAATGTCATCATAGATATTCTAGCATCCAGTTTAAATGTATTTCAACCCCGCTGACTTTATATTTAACTGAGTTTTCCCAACATTAACCAAAATCAAAATACAGTTTTTAATATGAGTACAAATTAATTTTCATGTGTTGCACGGCTATGGTTGAGATACAAGATTTTATTTGATATTTTTGGAAGGTTTAGTCTCGGTCTACTTTTGAGGTGGTGCTTTTTGTACAGAGACCTCTTGAATCAGCTGAAGTAGTTAGAAAGGTGGAGTTGTCTTTGAGAATTCACTTGAGCTAAACCTTCATTTTATTTTAGTTTATAGGTAGGCATACTGCAAAGTACAAGACCCCTATTTCACTTGTATAATGTTAACACATAAACATTCAGAAATGTAAAAAAATAGTATGCATCAGTTAGAGGCACTAAATTACAGAGAGAAATTAGGAAATAGTTATAACAGGGTTTCAGCTTAAGCATCAGAAATATATTTTCATGGCAACTGGTTTCTGGAAAGTCTGAACACACTGCAGTAATTTGGTCTAAATGAATATTTTAAGAAGACTTGTCATGGCATGCTAGGATATATGGCTACAGATATGCATTTAGCTTAAACCTTTGTATTTGACCTGTCAACACTGACATAAGCTGAATTATGAGACACCAGACAAGGAAATAAGCCTTTTTGATAACTGCTGTTCAGTATTTATTTCACACTGACTCGCTGTAATTTCTGGGAACAACATACCTTGATGCAAATGCAGATACCTAACAGGATGTGGTAATTAATATACACCTTTTCTATATGTCCTTCTACCTTGTATATTGCAGAGCGAATGAGAATGTTATGTAGCAGCAGTAAACTAGATATGTACATTTTTTTTAATCAGCTCTTTTCATAACTAGTGTCCAGCTGCTAGTAAGCATTTTTATTCTTTGCATTTGAACTCTGTAGAAGAGGTATAGCATATGCACACACTAGGTTATTCCCAGTCTGTATGTATTACTGCCACCCAACTGGGATGTAACTTTTTGTTAATTTCAAGGAGCAGTTATATTAATGTCTGGGAAGTTAGTACAGAGGATTAAAGTTATTGGCTGCTAACAAGCTGCTTCCTGTGTTACAAGGGTTAATTCTCTCAGCCTCTGTTTGCCTACTGTGTGACCTTCAGCAAGTCTCTTAGTCATACAGTGCTTTGTCTCATTTAGGAAATTGGGCTAGACTCATCAATGGCCTCCTGGCCCACATGCTTAGTGACAACCTATGAATCTGTCTCTTTGTCCGATGTCTTTATTCAGCTAATGTTACATCACTGCAGATAGGTCAGAAATAGTCCTAGTTCAAGTATCCAAACATTATCAACCTTTCAGATTGGTCTGAATGTCAAGATGGCGTCCCTGTTATCTTTCTTTTTCTCATCTTATCAAGTATGTTTTTATCTATCGATATATATGTGTGTCAGAGCGCATGCATGTGTATATATAGATAAATATGCATGCACACATGCACGCACACACACTTCCTCTTTAAAAGTCAAAAGTTGAACTGTTTAACTTCAAAATGTTGTCCAGAGCTAATTACAAATTGCATGGGTGGTGGAATGTTGTGATATCTTGTAAAACACCAAATGTCAGTAATCTTTGGGTGAGTGGTTGTTTGCAAACACATTAGTTAAGACTAGATTCAGATGTTGGTGTGTCTGCGCTGCTTTGTGGCTTCTCGTACCACACTTGCTTATCTATAGTGTTCCTAACCTTAACACTAAAGTAATTCTAGTCTTAACCCTAACACTGTGCCTATAGCTGGGTTATTAGGTTACTTTATTTGTCTACATTTGTGTATTTGGTGATTTTTTTTTTTTTTTTTTTTTTTTTTTTTTTTTTAGAAATGCTGAATTAGTTAACTGGTGATTAGATCATTTGTCTTTAAATATTCTGATTTTTGATCAAATGACACACATGCGTACACACACACACACACACACACACACACACACACACACACACACACACACACACACACACACACACACAGTCTTATCTTGTAAAGAAGCTTTCCAAATGTACATTCGTGTTAACAAATTTTCCTATCTTGCTCAACATGAGAAAAGAGTGCATACAGAAGGTTAGTGTCTTGGAGAATAATCTGTGGTCATTGACGTAACAAATATAAGAAGTTAAGCGTGAAACAAATCAGACTTGTATCTGTCATATGTATTTGCTGCTTTTCTTTTAAATGATTTGGCTTTTTTATCTGCAGTAGATGGCTTGCCTTAATAAATTTGCACATAACCTTAACCAATGTAAACTATCGGCCCAGGCTTCTCTACATCTGATCTGATTGGATTTTTAGCCTATAGTAAATATTGCCTCTCTGTATGTTTTTTCATCACTTTAATTGCTGAATCCTTAAGATTCTCTTATACTGTATTTAATATTTTCCAATTTGTGATTGAAGACCCTCCCCAATGACATTATACACAAAACATTTACCCTGGTGTATGTGTTGAGAAAAATGTGGAGTACCAATGCTATTTATCAGTGAAGGCCGGTTTAAGTTATGTCAGCATACCATGAGTGTGTAGTTACACAGTTCTTGATATAGGTACCAGTGATTAACAGATAAACAGGAATGACGTTAATGCTTCTTGTTGAATTAAATTATTATTATTATCATTATTACTACTACTACTACTTATTTGTAAACCAGGTGAGCCCATTGGACACAAGTGTCCCTTTTAAAGGGTAACACAGGAGCATTGAGTGGTTAAGTGACATGTTCAGAGTCTTACCTTAGGCAAATGGAGATGGAAAGAATCAAACAGCACTCTGGGAGTACAGGGAGCTGCTTGTGAACAACTCGGAGCCCTAATCTTCTACACCAGACGCCGAAACTGGATTTGAATTTTGAGCTAAACTTTTATGTGACATTTTGGGTGTTTTTTCTTTGCTTTTAGTTCACTCAGGGTGAGGTGAGGCCCGCATATTTGCAGTAGCCCTTCTATTAAGAAGTTTCTATATTAAATACATTTTCTTTGTTCCAACTAAGAATAAGCAAATAAACACCCTTTTCTACATGAGCTACACTTAAATTATTTTAATGCTGTTAAATGAGGAGAAATGATCATTTGCCATTATAATCCTAAACCGTGTAATTCCCACTGCATTCCTTCTTTAGGCTCAGAGAATGCACTTCTTGCATCTCAACTGTCTCTAATTTTGCCTCAGAATGATGTTGTGTCGCTTAAAAAAAAAAAAAAAAACATGAATCTGGGAACAGAATGGTGAGGATTACAGATTCAAAATAATGTCAGGCATGGGTTATAGGCAATTTTTCTATAGAAAATGCTCACATTTCTATATTTATAGCAGCAGTTAATAGGTAACCTTGGTTTATCCATTATTCCTGAGTGAAGAGTCTGGGAGTTATTATATTAGATTTCTGTGTTCTGTGTGAGAAAAGCACAAGGGCATTGATTCACATTTTCTCTAAATCATTTTAAATTTGCATTGCAGTATTCTAGAATCAGGCCCCCACCCACCACTTCCAAAAGTCATGTGCCCCATTTTAGAAAGGCCATGCTAAATCTAGACACATGAAAAGATCCAGAGTAAATAAAATGCAAACATTCGTCCAGCTGACTTCATAGGTGCTAATTTCATCCTCCCTTTTTTCATGAGGCATTTAAAAGAAATTGCAAATTAGCCTTTGAGTGTATCCAGATAGTAGAAGGGGTCCGCAGCACAAGACTGCCATTTCATGTGCTAGATTTACAAAAGTCAAAGCAAGAGCTAAAGCAAAGCAAGGATATTTTGAAAGGCAACCCTGATAATGTCACTGTGCCATTTTAAAATCAGAACTGCTGCTTATTTAACAAGAAAAGTTCAAGTCACTGTACATACTCTTATGAAACAGCGCACCTTTTACAGAAAGCTTGCCAATTTATTCTCCTGCTATAATGTCTCTTTAATGCCTCTTTTAAAAGAGATATATAGTTGAAACAATTTGCCTACCACATTGCTTTTTCTCATTTCCAGTGTTATTTCTGTACACCTTAGTTTTAAATGATTCAAGCCTTACTTGAGCTGTAGTACTGGAAAACTCAGTCAAATTGTTCTTAATTACATATTATTGGACAACTAAGGCCTTCCCACTTACTCATGCTTATAAATTAAGCGTAGACTGACTGACTAACTAGTCTACTAGGTGGTGGTAAAAAAGCTGGAAATGATGTTTGTCATTTACCAAGAAGGAAATTACAAGCAGAATGCTGACACAACACAAGTGAAATATGATGTAGAGCTGTAGACAGTGCATATAAATGTGTGTGTATGTATATGTGTATATATATATATATATATATATATATGTATATATATATATATATATATATATATATATATATATATATATATATATACACACACACACATATATCTATATGTGTGTGTGTGTGTGTGTATGGGAGCGCTACAAAATAGTGAAAGTTCAAAATCCTTAAAACACACAGGATACCAACACTTACTATATTCCAGCACAAGTACATACAGAAACAAACAAACCATATTACTCTGCTCCTTAAATATATCAACTCCGAGATTGCACTTATTGTACTGAAGTGCAATCTCAAAGTTGTTATATTTAAGTAGCAGGGGGTTGGGGGGTACAGGGGGACTTGCCCCCCTCTTTATAGTTGAAGGGTAATATGTTTCTGTATGTGCTTGTGCTGGAATGTAGTAAGTGTTGGAATCCTGTGTGTTTACAGGATTTTAGGCTTTCATGATTCTGTAGCACTCCCGTGTGTGTATATATATATATATATATATATATATATATATATATATATATATATATATATATATATATATATATATTCACTATACAATCTCGAAATACTGAAATGTCAAATTTCAGTATTTTGAGACTGAATAGTCAAAAACCCACACACACTCACATCCCTACCCAGTATCCTCAAACATACAACACTTACCTGAAACCCCAGATAAATCCACAAACCGCACCACACGTAACGAACGCGGCACCACGATAGCGGCAGATTCGACACTTCAGCATACGGCATAGTGTAGTTTCGAGTAACTGCACTTTCCACTATTCGGTCTCGATGTACTGAAATTCAACATTTCAGTACGTCGAGATTGTCTAGTATATATATATATATATATATATATATATATATATATATATATATATTGATAAAGATATATATATATATATATATATATATATATATATATATATATATATATATTGATAAAGATATATATATATATACAGAGAGAGGGGAAATAGCATGACAGGAATTACTGTTTTATTGTGGTACTTGGTTTCATCCTGCCACACACTGAAGTTTATTTATATCATAAGGTTACTTTTTGCCCTGATTTTTAAAGCAGATTGTTTAGCACAACACTGTTAGCTAAAGATGCGTTATGTTTCACTATTATTTTCCTCTACATTTAAGGTTATGTGACTTTGTCCTAAACTATCAGTGCATCTGTTTTGAATCTCCCTGTCTTCTTCTGCCATCTTTGTTGAACAGTGGCAGTTTTAACAGCCGGATCACTTAAGGTGGCCTAGGACATGCATAAGGCTATTTTGAGGAAGAGGAGGCGTATAAATACAGGATACCCAGCAGGAGCAACTTCTCCATCTGATAAGGGGAAGTGCAGTCTTGGTGGGTTCATTTGATCTGGACCTGCCATTACATTCATTTTTTTATCATCACATTGCTATAGTTGCTGTAGTTGAATATTAATGCATTATTCAAATCCTCTATTCCCTGTTCTCTCATTTCAAAACCCTGTTCCATCTTGAGGAGTAAATAAAGATAGAGGTTGGGGTAGTTCTAATAATTTCAGGCTTGGGAGTATTATTGTTTGTATAGACGTGCAGGATACAGTGCTAGCTGGTGCTTCTGCTTGGTATGTATGAAGTGGGATCTGCTGCACAACATTGTCTGAAAAAGGTTGAAAATCATAGTGGTATAACAACATGGGTTTATTCCTGCAAAGCGTGGGTAAGCAATTATGAATTAGCTATGTATGTATAATTACATAACTAATTCACAATAATTACCCCATGGTAATCCAGCATAATTAGAGCTGGAACCCAAAGTGGCACAGTTTCCTCTCTGCCCATAAATAGTGCCCTAAATATGTCTTTGTATGTTTAGTTTTCCATGTTTGAAGGCAAAGTTTATTTTTTTTTTCTAAATGCTGGGAAACAAACTTTTGTTATACAAAAAAAAGGCATCTACATGCATAACGATGCATGCAAATACTTTTTGGGTGTGAAAAAAGTTTATTTTGCACATTTAAACTTCATATTTAAATGATTGAGATGCTGCAGCTGAGGTAACTTTACAGAACAGTGGATTCTAGAACATTCCAGATAATAACTTTGGTTGGTTATTAGCAAAGTGAAGGAGTTTTTTGTTAATAAAAAGAGGTAGCAGCAGTCTAATCTGCTACATTAATTTCCTCTTGGGCTTGATTTTTTTCACTCAACAAGGTAGTTTTCTGCTTCCTTACGTATGGGTCTGTAGTTACTTGTGTCCATCGATGGCCCACCCTTTTGCAGAAGAATGACTGTTGCAGTCCTCCATTCACTTGGCATGACGCCTGTCTGGAGGCTGTGGTTAATAGTGATTCTAGTGGTGCTGATAGCTCATTTTTCATGCCATTAAGGAGGCAGCCTGGGATGTTATTGGGGTCCATCGATGCAGTCTTCTTGGCCTTTGGAGAGTGCAACAAGGATCTGTTCCCAAGTGATAGTTAGGGGAGTTATGGTTGAGGGTATTTCTTGAGGGGTATCGGGCATAGAATTTGTCAGCCAATAAATCTGCTACTTCATCTGCCTCAATACAGGTGGCTCCATTTAGTTTGGCACATTGTTGTTTTATTGCCTTTGAAGTTCTAGACATAGCTGAAGATTGCCTTATAATTGTCCTTGACCCTGGAAGCTAATTTTTCCTCAAATCTGACTTTGGTAGACTTGATTAGCCTCCTCAGTTGCTTATTTAAGAGAATAAGTGCCCCTTTACACAGAATATGTAATTTGTAGTATTCTTCAAGCATTACCATGATAGATTGACAGATGTAGAAGAATTGTTAAATGTAAAGTGGTAGGGGCAGTCAGGCTTCGTAAAGTCCAGTAGGTTGTAAACTTGTTGAGAATCTTTAAGGTAATACAAACGTCAGTTTAAAACTTGTCTGTTTCTTTTGTGGTTTTTGCATACTTATGTGGTTGCAAAATTCTCTCTTTTTTTTTTTTTTTTTTTTTTAAACAAGTAAATGAAACATGGAGCAGTCAGAGACACAGACTGTATTATGACTCCTGCCTTTCATGCACATATTGATGGACCTGCCTTAGTAATAATAAGCAAAATCTGAGAACAAACTGTGTCAAAGTTCAGAATCTCCATTTTTCTTTGTCTGTTAAAAAGTTGGTTTATGACAGTTGGTAAATTTTTTTAATGATTAAATTGTATGCTGTACCCAGAATTTGCAAACTTTTATACCACTTATACCTTGATTTCTAGTTAGGCAAGTGTAAATGTCTTGGCCAGCCACTTTATATGTAGACTGGGAACTTCCATCCAGTTTTGTTTATGATGGCCGGTAACTCTAAGGGATTCATAGATAAGTACTAGACTAGCTGCCCTTACAGGCCATTTTATGCCTAGTCTGTTTCCCTTCAAAGGTGACGATCAAACCCTGTATCTTATGTCTGAGAGGTAAATACCTTAACCCTTATGCCAGCCCCAAAAATTTAGGGGAACTCTGAGTGGTTTCCTGGTACTTACAAAAACAGTGGTACTTCAAATGGTACAGAGGGAATATATTTTGTCAGCAGAGTTTGTATGTGTTTTTGGCAGCACAGTGGTGCAGCAGTTAGCGATGTTGCCTCGCAGCAAGAGGTTCTCCAGTTCGATTCTGGGTCGGGGTGCCTTCTGTGCAGTCTGCATGTCCTCCCAGTGTTCGCATGGGTTTCTTCCGGTTGCTCCAGTTTCTTCCCACATTCCCAAGATATGCTGCCGGTAGATTGGGCATTTTAAATTTGCCCTAGGTGTGTGTGTGCCTTCTGAGGAAAGTTGGGCGTCAGGCTGGCAAATCAACACCATAAAAACTCTACTGCCACTCATTCTGCGGACCAATGATCCTCTGTGGCGATCCCTGACAGGACAACCAAAATGAGTAGTAGTTTGTGTTTTTAAGACTGTGGTTCATAGAAGTAGGAACATCTTATATTAAGTGTCTTTTAATCTACTTACATTAAATAGGATTGTTTAGATGTAGGGATACTGGTAAATAAACAGGTGCTGTTGACTGAAAACATGCTTGCATGTTAGTAGAAGACTACATTTTAAATTCTGTTTTCAGTGTATCTAGGGTATTGCAGCAAAGTCAGCTGTTGAGCAATATATTTTAATTAAATGAGGATCAGTGCATGTCGGACTAATTGTGAAGTGACAGGCAAATAAAATGTGTATGCCTAGGAGCTGCAAAAACTGGCTTTTGAGTATTTGCCTGAACATCTTACAGTTATATAGTGAAAACAGTTTAACACAAAATAATAAACTATGTTTTAACATATTCATTTTTGGCACCACTTCTCCCCAGATGAGCGAGTTAAGCGCTGTTATTGAAATATGTTCATTTAGTGGAGAACATTTTCTGTACTCCGTAGTTTATACAAGACTATTACAGATAAGTACTTAGGCTAGCTGCCCTTGTGGGCCATTTTAAGCTTGGCTAGTTTCCCTCACAAGTGAGTATCAAACCCTGTACTTTGTGTCTGTGAGGTAAACACTCACCATTGTGCTAAATCCCACTCCGTAGATTACTTAAAGAAAGCTCTCTACAGTAGGGTTACCACCTGTCCCACTTTGCGAGGGACAGTCCCTCTTTGGGCAGTTGTGTCCTGCAAAAAAATTGTAAAAATGGCAAATGTCCTGAGTTTTTTAGGATAAGATTATTTCCTATATTTTATGTAATAGTTGCATAAAACAGTTATTCTGTATCTGAAACCCCTAAATGTTATAAGAAACAGAATAAGCAACTAAAATGCTACAAGAATAAGCTTTTATTTAGGCAAAAAAGTGAAGTTCTGTCCTTTGTACTGGCCATGGGTATGTTTCGGCCTGCAAAATCTGACATTTGTACCAAAAATGTCCCACTTTGGGCATTTGAAAAGGTGGCAACCCTACTCTACAGTTTTTATGGCAGTCACCTCTCGCAACATGCTTTTATTTCCCATTTATAACATTTATCATTGCCAAGCTTTTTTATCTTATGTTTCATGTGTAACTTTTTCTTGAAGAGTAATATAAATTGTGCATATTTTTAGTGAAGGGCCAAAGGAAAGCTCCTAGACAGTTCATTGTAAGAAGTTTCAAACATAGAGTTTCAGCTGTAAGATACTGCCTTCATGAAAATTGTTTCCCCTCGTGGGACTCATCTCCACACCCTCAGTCTGTATTCAGAGGATCCATATCCTACACTCTTATCTTAAAATAATCAACTCTGGGTTTGCTGTACTTCAGGAGCATAGGGCATATTTATCACCTGCTAAGATTTAGGCATAGTGCTATGATATTTGACTTCACCTTTTTGCCTTGTCATTCCGCTGTGGTACGGCAGTAGTGT
This sequence comes from Protopterus annectens, assembly GCF_019279795.1. Taxonomy (NCBI): domain Eukaryota; kingdom Metazoa; phylum Chordata; order Ceratodontiformes; family Protopteridae; genus Protopterus; species Protopterus annectens. The sequence goes on along the minus strand of NC_056729.1, from coordinate 1,949,444,417 downwards.
TGTTACCTCACAGCAAGAGGTTCTCCCGTTCGATTCTCGGCTTGGCTTAGGAGTGCCTTCTGTGTGGAGTCTGCATGTCCTCCCCGCGGTTGGGTAGCGTTCAAAAGACATGCGTGCGTAAATGGGCGTGTCTTCGTTGAAGGTTGGGCATCGAGCTGGCACCTCGGCATTTCATAAAAAGTCTACTGCCAATCATTAGCGGACCGGAGTTCCGTTGTGGTGACCCCTTACTGGGAAAAAGCTGAAAGACAAACAACAACCTTTTTGCCTTGTTCCTCTAGACATATTTATCTCTGATTTTCCTAACAACAGTAGACCAGTTCAAGGTTATATGCATTATAAAATAACTGAAATAACCCCATACAGCTGTTCTTAATTACTAACTATATGGGATCTAGCATCCAAGGACTTTCTATTCCAAAAAAATAAGAAAGTGCTTCCCTTTTGGGCCCCTCTGATTTTTTTTTAAAGGTTATGATTTTTATTGTTCAGAGGCTGAGAGGTTTGGTATGGGAAACACTCCTCTTGTAATGACTGTGAAGGCCCCGCTCTGGGCAAGTAATCAAGGAGCCTGAATCTGCACCACTGACACTGGAGAGGGACATTCACTTGGAACAAAAATAGATGCACACAGTATTTCCAGATGCTGCTCTCTGCATCAGGCACAATTTTCCTTAAGAGCACACAGCGAACATACTCTGTCTCCATCAGGTCCCCAGTAAGACTCCCCACTGACACAGCTATAGAGTTGAGTCCTCAGCCAAGTGTCCAAGCCAAGTCCTGCAGCACCCTGTCTGTGAAACCAGAGCTTTGTGTCCCTGTTCCAAGCAGCTGACACACACACTCTTTGAGATGTGATTTTCTCACACACAGACACATGCACACACACACACACACACACACACACACACACACACACACACACACTGGAAACGCTTGCACAGATTTACTAGCTATGCTCCCTTCTGCCCAGACTATAAGGTAGTTACTGCCACCAGACACTCCAAAACAAACTACTCTAAGGCTGTTACAAGGGTACCCAGTTATACTGAGTGAAATTTTATTTATTTGACATTTGTTAACTAGGTGTGTCCAGCTGAACCCAATAGCCCGTTTTCAGTGAAAACCCGAGGAGACAAGCTCCAACATTACAGAGTAATGAATTATATTCAAGAAAAATTGTATAAACAAAGAATAGAAATATTTACATGCAGTGTTGATGAAGTAAAGTACATAAAATATACATCCAGTGGAAAAAATGGCAGTTTTAGGCACATCTTTACATGTTGGTATAATAAAAATAGAATTTTCTACAGGTTGGGTGTTGTTTAGGTTGCTATATACTGAGGGTAGATGTTCAGGGATGACAGTGGGTTTTTACATTTACAAGAATGAAGATAATACAAATAACATGTTCAGAAAAGTAGAAGAAAAGGTGAGAATAAGTTGGAGTAAAAATGGAAATTAAGGAGGATTATTGCAAGGCCAGGATCTTGAGTTCAGGAAATAGTTTTTGACTTCAGTTCTGAAGCAGCTGGTATTATTAATGCTACGGATGTTAGGAGGAAGCCTATTCCAAGCTTGGGATACCGAGGTTTTGTAGAAGAGTTTGCCAGTACTTTTGTTTGCTTTATAGAGGTCTAAAAGGTTCTTATCAGAGCTACAAGGTGAGTGAGGTGGGGGATATAAGAGGATCTTTCTTCTTCTTCTTCTTTCAGCTTTTTCCCGGTTAGGGGTCGCCACAGCTGAACACCTGTCCGCTCATGATTGGCAGTGGAGTTTTACGGTGCCGAGGTGCCAGCCCGGCGCCCAACCTTCCACAGAAGGCACATGTACGCACACACTCACACCTAGGGCCAATTTGGCGTGTCCACCTACAGCATGTCTTTGGGATGTGGGAGGAAACCGGAGCACCCGGAGGAAACCCATGCGACCACAGGGAGGACATGCAGACTCCACACATAAGGCATTCCAGCCGAGAATCAAACTGGAGAACCTTTTGCTGTGAGGCGGCAACGCTAACCACTGCACCACCGTGGCCTATAAGAGGATACTATGGATGAAAGAAAGGGACAGGCTAAGGGTTTATTTAGCACGGAGTGTGTGAGCTGCAGTTTGGAAAGAAGCAGGAGTTGGGGGCATTCAAGCCATTGAAGTTGTTTCAGGACAAGGCAATTATGAGATTTATGAGGTTGGTCACAGGCAAATCCGGCAATATTGTATGTTTGAGTTTGGTTAGTAGGGATGATTGGAGATGAATAAGGATAGAGGTGTAGAGAGTGCATGGTAGGGGGAAGGCTTGAACTAGAGTGGGTTTGGATTTAGGAACTAAGAATTTTGTATTTCTATAGAGAAGACCCAATTTTTTTTTTTTTTTTTTGTTTTAATACAGTGTTGTACATGGATGTCAAATTTTAGCAGGTCATCAAATATAGTACCAAGTAGCTCGTGTGCTTCTGCTTTGATAAGGGTGGTATCAAAAGAAAAATGGAAAAGGTGGATTTATGGTGGGAGAGACATTTAGGAAGGAATAGTAGGAGCTTAGTCTTTTTTGGGTTATGTATGAGCCATTTTTCCACAGATGAGAAAGTGTTTTGAGTTACAGAAAGAAGGTTAGAGATATTTTCAGAGAAAAAGATGGCAGTAGAGTCATCAGCGTATTGTATGAGGGAGGAAGAGGTGCAGGAAGGAGTATAGATCATTAGTGAAGATGTTGAAGAGGAGGAGACCAGATGCCAGTCTGGCTAGGTAGGAAAGGGGAACAGGAGGATTGCCGTCTGACAGACTGGAGTCTGAGAGATAACTTGAGAACCAGTGAATAGTAGAGGGAGAGAGGTTAAGATCAGTTAATTTAGCAATAAGCTTGGGGTGAGAGGCGATATCGAAAGCTTGAGAGGTCAAGAAAGAGGCAAGATGCAAGAAGATTTTTGTCCCTGGCTTCAGCTACAATGTGGGTCAAGGACAGGAGGGCAGTGGAAGTGCTATAATTAGGCCTGAAGCAATGTTGAGAAGGGATCAGAAGGTTTTCATCGATTAGGTGCTTAAGCTGGTTATGAATACATTTTTCTAGGATTTTGGAGAGTGGGCAGATAATGGCAGTGGGTCTGCAGCTTTCTGGAAGTTATAAAACCATTTGAAGACTTCCACCCTTCCGGGGCAGCAATTAGTCCCTGCTAGAGACAATACAGCTGGATTCCTAGTCCTTGTTTTCCCAAACATTTCATCTCTGGTTACAGTCAGAACTGTAAGATACAATCTTTATGGCCTATCCGGTAATTTACTTTCAAGCTATTTTTCAAAGTTAGCTGAGCTTAACCTCTTCACTTTCAGTATCCTCTGTTACAGTATTAATTTCAACAGTTATAATGCAGTCTGACATACAGGTATATTTCTTTGCTGTCCAGCAGGACATGCTGTTGGTACATTTTAACACAAGCAGCTTTACAAATACACTTTCAGTACAAGCTCCTGTACAAATCAGTTTGATATACAAATGGCATATAATTCTTTACAAAACTCCAGCTAGCTATATTGGCATATGTTGCACATCCACTGCCCTACTTCTCCTGGCATAGCTGGCAATACCTCACATCTTCACAACTGCCATCATAAGAGGGCTGTAAGTGAAGGCAGAACCCATAGTTTGGATCTATGGACTTACCTCCTTTGTGAAGTGGTATGGTGTAGAAAGATTTCCAAATATCACGGAAAAGTGGATTCTTGGATAGACCTGTTTACTAGGATTGAGACAGGGTAGGCTATAGAGTGGGCTGCACGTTTAACAAAGGGGGGGTTATCAGTAGAGAGAGAGCATGGTTTTAGTTTTAGTAGAAGGAACTTTATGTAGGCAGTGGAGACTGGGTTAAGAGAGAAAGGGATGATATTGCTTGTAATATTTGTGGTATGAGGGAGGATTTGACTTTGGGAGGTTTGGGTAACTTTCTGGATTGATTCAGTGAAATGGGTATTAAGTAAAGTGGCAGTTTCTAGGGGAGTATTGTTAGGGTAGGGATTGGGGTTGGTAGATTCACCAGGGTGCAAAAGTTTATTGATGAAGTGACAGAATTTTTTGGGGGTTACAATTCTGGGTGAACTAATACAATAGTAGTGTGCGATCAATGCAGTAAGGCTTTCAGGAGAGGCCACAGAGTCACCAGATAGATGCAAGTAGTCTCAAAGATTACAGTATTCTCTAAATGACCAGTCACAATGAAAAATGTCTATATATTTAATAATAAATAATAAAAGAACATGAAAATACTAAATATCTATTTACAAATAAACACCAGAGTTTCAGTCACAGGAAATATTAAAAGAACACAGATGAATAGATTCACACAGATACAGAAAAACAGTACTTAACTGACTCACTATATTTTCCTGACTGATCTAAAGAATTGCTATTCCATGGTCACTTATTAGAGCAAGGCAGGATGAAGTAGATGATTGGTCTTCCTTCTTTGTCAAGTTCCAAAAACAGACTGCCCTGAGACTTCAGCCTCATCTAGTATTAAAACATCATTTCTGTCTGGATTACAGAATGACATCACATACATCCGGTCATCTGACTTCTGGTTCCCATACTACAGCCATTACTAGAAACTGCCAGGATTTAGCGCACATGTGACACTAATACACACACATAGGACTTTGCTAAGATCTATTGCAGCTTTCTGGAAGTTATAAAACCATTTGAAGACTTCCACCCTTCCGGGGCAGCAATCAGTCCCTGCTAGAGACAATACAGCTAGATTCCTAGTCCTTGTTTTCCCAGACATTTCATCGCTGGTTACAGTCAGAACTGTAAGATACAATCTTTATGGCCTATCAGGTAATTTACTTTCAAGCTAAAAGTTAGCTGAGCTTAACCTCTTCTCTTTCAGTATCCTCTGTTACAGTATTAATTTCAACAGTTATAATGCAGTCTGACATACAGGTATATTTCTTTGCTGTCCAGCAGGACATGCTGTTGGTACATTTTAACACAAGCAGCTTTACAAATACACTTTCAGTACAAGCTCCTGTACAAATCAGTTTGATATACAAATGGCATATAATTATTTACAAAACTCCAGCTAGCTATATTGGCATATGTTGCACATCCACTGCCCTACTTCTCCTGGCATAGCTGGCAATACCTCACATCTTCACAACTGCCATCATAAGTAAGTGAAGGCAGGACCCATTCTGGAAAAACAGCAATCCTGACCACAGCTTTCTGCAGGCGTGTTTCTTCTCATAGTTTTTGTGACATTACCACCTGGACTTCTGTCCACACCAGTTCCAAGCATGGAAGAGTTAACAGCACAGTTCTATTAGGTGTGCTGAAGTCTCCTTACGAAATCCAGAATCATTGTCCCATTTTTTCTGCATTAAATTCTCACATCTGTGCTCTAATACATTCAACAGAAAGGATAGTAAAAAAAAAAAAAGTATAATTTTCCTGCAATTTCTTCTCCCTCTTTTCATGAAAGATGTTCAGATATAGTATTACTCCAGTGAAGCTCCCACCATTGTGCCCTTGTCTCTCTTTTTACCTGCCCTTCACTTGGATGAGTGTGGGGCTATTTTAATGACCTGTTGTCCTGAAATATTTATCTTTCCTGTTGATTGTCAGGTTTTCAAGCTCAGGTTTATTGTAGTGCCTAATTTCCTAAGCACTATACAAAAACAAAGAGACAGTGAATGATGACATATTCTACTGATACTTAAAAAGTAACAAAATTAAGTACATTTTCAGTAAAAGTTCACTTGAAAAACAATTGCATAAAGAAACCAAATTTAACAAAATGTACCAGCACTCCTTAGGATGGCACCACCCATTACAGCTGTTGGGACCTTTATTATGTCCATTTTTTGCATGTAAATTAATAAATATGGTTGCCATTACCACCATCCATGTTATTTTCCTCATGGTATGGACAGCTTGTGATATTTTTTTTCATGAAATATAGTAGTTATAGAGTTGAGTGAGTAGTGTGTATGTCCTTTTCTAGGCAGGACCCTTGGATCTCTTGTCTTGGAGATGATGTGGTAATTTTCTTTTCAGTAGATTAGGAGGTTTAGGCACATTTATTGGAGGTTTTAGAGCTCATGAAATTAAACAAAGATGGTGTGGGTTAGACTCTCTTTTACAGATGATTTTTTAACTGACATCCTTAGTGTGGACGATCCTCCTCGTATCTCTCAACTGTCCAGATTTTTACCTCATATTTTTGATCTGTTCCTCATAAAATTTGTGGTTTTCTTGCAAATTACTGATGATTGAAGCAGTGAATAATGAAACACATTTGAATTTCAAACTTCTTAGCTTCCAGAAAATACAAGATAACATAAAATTGTGCCATTCTGGCAACTTTTTAAGATTGTAAGAGCAATATTGAAAATGTGTTCCTATTTATGGGTCTAATTTCCCCATTATTTTAGACTTCATCCAGATTTCTTCCACAAGGAAGTTGAGAGTTATGCTCTTCCTGGATTTAAGATGATTTTCATAGTCAGACCTGCTTATTTAGTACATACGTTATTAAATACATAATAAGGTTAAACAAACATTCCTCACTACTAACTATATAGATTCTCATATATAAAGACCTTTTGTGAAAAATGAAAATGTGCGCCTCTGGTTTTTTTTTTTTTTTCCCATACCTGGAGGTTGAGAGATATGATGTCTTGCCTGTGGTCCTGTATTTGAACATCACAGGTTTAGGTAAGTACCCTCACACAGCTGTACTTTTTCTGCAAAACTTAATGGAAAGTTGGACAATACAAAAAGTCCTTGGGCATTTCCAGCTTTATTTGTTTATTTCTGTAGCACACAGCTACTCAGATAGCGACTCTTCCTGCAAAAGGAGAGACAGGTTGTTCCCTTAATAAATTTCACAGTACAGAGCATGTTGTGGCCCAGAATTTCATATAATGTGACTGAGGATAGACTTTTGAGTTTTGACGTACCAGCAGTTTATTAAAGGCACTCATTTACATGTGGAATATCTTGCAGGTGCTAGCAAGGATACTTGAATTTCAGACTAGGTAATGCTTGCACTTACCTCAGTTACTGATTAATTGACTGCGAATATGGCAGTTACCGAAGCATTTTACAAATTATAAATTTTCATTGTAATACATCCTACCAAAGCAAGCTTAAATCAGCTGTGACTGTAAGTAATGGAGCTCCTTCCTGTATTTTATCTCCTAATCGTTTTTCTTTGGTCTGATGTTATAGTATTGTTCTTTTCCATGTGCTTTCCAGTTATTTTCCAAGTGATTTATAGCTTCTTGATAGCCCTACCACCGATCAATGCCTAAATCCCCATATTTTCATAAAATATTCTAGCTGAGAGGCCAGTGTTAAATATCTTGCATTCTTTTTTTCTGATCATTTTAAAGTAGATTGAAATGTAGTACATTAGAATGACTACATAGAATAATTTTAGGAGCAAACAAGAATTCTTTTATTTCACAGCAGTCTGTCAACATCGTTCCAGTTCATGTCCTCACAAATCACTCTGCAAGTGGTTACCAGTGAAGTAGAAAAGACAATGATATTGATTAGATTAGAATCTTATGTTTAAACATTCAACTCCTGCATTTCCAAGCAAGATGTTAATATTTCTCTGAAGCCCAAAGCTGTCATCTGTTGAAGTTATGTAGTGAGACCTTGAGAGCTCTTATGGTTAAATTACATGTTCATTTTATTTTTAAATGCTGTTAGTGGGATATTGTCATGCATTCTACCTTGCCTAATGTCAAGGCATCTATGACTGTTTTATACAGTGTTCATATTAAGGCCATTATTTTTTGTTCATTTAGCTAGTGTGTTTTGCTATTTGAAAAAAAAGTCAGTTTAACAATATATGCAGCTAGTACCCTGCCTCATGTATTCATAGTTAAGGTGACATTGTGATGTAATATCAAGGAATAATTCTCTGAGTGCATTTATGTTGCCTAACACAGAGTTACTGTTTGTAGGGAATATATTTGTCCCTTTTTTAAATTCTGTGCCATGTTCTTCATTGTGGGTTTTTTTTTTTTACAGATTTAAACACACCAGACCAGATGCCAGCAACACTAGATAATATTATAATCCCACATAATGTTCAAATGAATGGCTAGAATGAGAAATGCTGCTCCATTTAGACCTTCTTTCTCCTTGGTTCAGCAGTGTCATTTGTAGATTTTTTTTGTTTTCATCAGAGGCATTAGCTGATGTGTTAAAACTCTCACATTTTTCTGACCTCTGTTGAAGAAAATCATTTGCTTAGGAGTTCTGCCTGTATTGCATGTACTGAAGTCTATTTCCAGAGTCTAGTACTATAATCACGCTCTTTCACAATATGCTTTCTTGTGAGAACCTCTGTTGCTGTTATGGACATTCCTCTCTGTTTACGTCTTTAAACAGGTATTTTTTTTCTGTGTGTGTGTATGCAAATGCACAACACATGCGCACATTCACTTTTAACATGGTTGCCAGGGTAGATGGTACAAGTATACCTTATTTAAGAAATTAGAAAAACTAAAGAAGGTATGAGGATGGTAAGACATGTAAACATTTATTCAGTTGTGGAATAAAGTGGTAATGAAGAAGTGCAGTGACATTTATTTCGGAGAGGAGTAAAAGCTTAGCTGTTCAAGTAAAACTGGTAAATGAGTATCAAAATGGGGGTGGGGTGTGGGTAGGTAAAGTGGGACTATGACAACTTTTGTTTTTGAAGAGTTTTTATTCCCATCCTCCTGTGTTTTATAACCATTTTACAGTTTTATATTTGCTTTGCTTTGCTTCCAGAACACTTGTGCAAGTCTGGGGATTTGTCTGGATTTGTCTTTATAATATAATGGTAAATTAAGGAATGTCTAAGGGATCAGTGGACCGATTGGAGAAAGTAGAAATAGTTAAGGACATCTGCATAATGAGAATGAACACCTGTGTGTGTGTGTGTGTGTGTGTGTGTGTGTGTGTGTGTGTGTGTGTGTGTGTGTGTGTCTCAGCGGGAGCTATAATTCTGTGCTGTGCCATAAACCTAGGGAATAGGTAAGTGTGTTTTGATTAAGTAGCTAGGTAAGTGGTCTTGCAGCTGTGGTCTGTTATCTACAACCACAAAAAGGCATCCTACTGATCTTTTGCTCTTCCCTGGCTATAAGGTATACAACAGTTAAGTTGTATTAGTGACCCAACTTCCGAGAATGTATCCCATTTACAGTATATGCTGGTGATTTTGCAGATGTCTGTATTCACAACCATAGAGAGCTTATTGGTGCTTCTTAATTTGTATTGGAGGCATGATTTCTGAGAGAGTCTCCCATTTACAGTATATTCTGATCATCATCATCTTCTTCTTTTGGCTGCTCCCCTTAGGGGTCGCCACAGTGGATCGTCTGTTTCCATTTCTTCCTGTCCTCTGCATTTTGCTCTGTCACACAAATCACCTGCATGTCCTCTCTCACCATATCCATAAACCTTATCTTCGGCCTTCCTCTTTTTCTATTACCTGGCAGCTTCATCCTTAGCATCTTTTTCCCAATATACTCTGCATCCCTCCTCAGCACATGTCCAAACTAACGTACTCTTGCCTCTCTGGCTTTGTCTCCAAACCTTCCAACCTGGACTGACCCTCTAATATACTTATTCCTAATTCTGTCCACCCTTGTCACACCCAGTGCAAATCTTAACATCTTTAACTCTGCCACGTCCAGCTTTGACTCCTTCCTTTTTGTCATTGCCACTGTCTCCAACCCATATAACATAGCTGGTCTCACTACCCTCTTGTAGACCTTCCCTTTCACTCTTACTGGTACTCGTCTGTCACAAATCACTCCTGACACTTTTCTCCACCCACTCCATCCTGCCTGTACTCTCTTCTTCACCTCTCTTCCACACTCACCATTACTCTGAACTGTTGAGCCCAAGTATTTAAACTCATCCACCTTCGCCACCTCTGCTCCCTGCATCCTCACCATTCCTCTATCCTCCCTCTCATTCACACACATATATTCGGTCTTAGTCCTGCTGACCTTCATTCCTCTTCTCTCTAGAGCATATCTCCACCTGTCCAGGGTCTCCTCCACCTGTTTTGTACTCTCACTACAGATCAGTGTCATCTGCAAACATCATAGTCCACGGGGACTCCTGTCTGATCTCGTCTGTCAACCTGTCCATCACCATTGCAAATAAGAAAGGGCTCAGAACTGATCCTTGATGTAATCCCACCTCCACCTTAAATGCTTCCGTCACTCCCACTGCAGACCTCACCACTGTCACACTACCCTCGTACATATCCTGTACCCCTTTTACATACTTCCCTGATACTCCCGACTTCCTCATACAATACCACAACTCCTCTCTAGGCACCCTGTCATATGCTTTCTCTAAGTCCACAAAGCCACAATGCAACTCCTTCTGACCTTCTCTGTACTTCTCCATCAACACCCTCAGAGCAAACATTGCGTCTGTAGTGCTCTTTCCTGGCATGAAACCATACTGCTGATGACTAATCATCACCTCCCTTCTTAACCTAGCTTCCACTACTCTTTCCCATAACTTTATGCTGTGACTATCAGTTTAATCCCTCTGTAGTTACTACAGCTGTGCACATCACCCTTATTCTTAAAAATCGGTACCAAAACACTTTTTCTCCATTCTTCAGACATCCTCTCACTTTCCAAGATTTCATTAAACAATCAAGTTAAAATCTCCATTGCCATTTCACCTAAACACCTCCATGCTTCCACAGGTATGTCACCACTGCACTTTATGATTCACTATCTGCACTACAGTATATTCTGATATGCTTCTGTATTTAGAGTTCACCTATTTGCTTATACAAAAATCTGCTAGATTGTTGTTGGACATTAGAGGCTACAGGCAGATCTTTAGTACACAATTTGGTAAGCAGCAGTTTATATGTTTAGTTCAAATAGGTTTCTTTCTGCACTGTAATTATCTTTAATTTTACTCTTTTGTACAATATCACATAGCCTGTTTAAGAGTTGGATTAATGCTACATTTTTGCTTCTGATGAGAAAGGACTAAGTATCAGCACCAGCACTACTTCTGTTACTAGGCAGATGGCACCTACAATAATACTCTAAACCTCATAGATGCTGCTCCCCTTCGGCCTACATTAGTAAGTAGCTGGAACCATGGATTTGCACTATCCAAACATCTTTAGCCAGCTTGGTTGAACTGGGCATCCCCAGACAGTTTAACAACTGTCTCATGCTTACAGAAAACTACCTACTACTTAAATAAACCAGCTTACCATGTGAGAGATGTGGTTATTTAATGCTGTTGGTGACAAAACTCTCACACAAAGATACTACAAATAACAGGTTGCTAGTATCGCACAATATCACATTAAACCTATCATATGTAAATCAGACCAAACACACAGATATGCTGAGGCTCTTAAAAATAACCTACCTAAACCACCAATATCTCTTAAATGTAACCTAAGAAACAAGCGCCGTCTGCATCCTTACAAACTCTCAACATAAGCATCACCCACCTTAAAACATATGCTTAAGCGTCATAGTTTCTCAGTTCAAATGCCCATAAAAACAACCTCCACACAGTCCAGCATCCTAGTCATAGCTGATTCCATTGTGAGATACACCGACGTACCACTCTCAAAGTTGTGCGAGGAGAGATCGCTTTCAGTTGCCTATTAGCTACTAGAATTTGCCACATCACATAGACACTGAAGTCCTTGCACAACGAGTACTCATATGACACAATCATTGTACACGTGTGTAAACAACTTGAGACATACTTTCCTGGACTATATGGAAACTCTTGGAATGTGTGTCCAAGGCAGATATGAATCTGGCCTTGAGCAGCATTTTGCCATAAATGAAGCTGATGCTGCAATGCAAGCAAAAGATTATTGACTTCAGCAATTAGCTTAGCTTCTGGTGTTATTCATAAGGGGTCCAGCATACATCAGCCTGGGATGAGGTGGTAGACTGGCCTAATTGCTTTAAGAATGGCCTGCATGCACCTGTCCCCCAAGGCTTTCTTATATTGGCTAAAACCATGCCAACCCCCATATTGCCTTTTTTTCTTAGTCAACATCAGTCCTCAAAAACTTCCAAAATAACAAAACAGAATCTAGATGACATAAAGGTATTGCTGCCTAGAGGTAGGAGCCTTAAAAAAAACTAACTCTCTAGAAGCACTCCTTGCCCTGGTAAACATTGCTATATACATTATAATGGAGGCCTGGTTCAGAATCATTTCGAGTACCGTATCAGTGCAAGGTTTTGTACACCTATCATAGGATCATAGGAAGTTATTAGGCTATTGGCCCTGAGGCCATTACAAGCCTAGCCAAGAATGTAACCGATGTTCCAACAAGTCAGCACCCTATGCCACTGTCCAGCAGTAACACAGGAAGAATTCCAAGGGTGTATTTTCTGTTTCCCATCCAGTTATCCAGATTGCATTTAAAAAGGGTTAATGAGGTATTCTGATTTACGTGGAGAGGGAGTCTATTCCACACAAGGGGGAGTCTCTGGGACACAAATCTGTCCTGCCAAAAAAGTCCTATTGATGTCACAGACCAGGTTGAGGTTACGTGTGCAGGTTACTCGAGTGGAACTAGAGTTGCAAATATGCAGCAGTCCAATTAGGGTGGGGTCTGAGATTGCTTTGTATGCCAGACAGAGGTCACCTCTGAGGAACAATCAAAATACCAAAAACTAAATACTGTAAACGTAAAAACAACAGGCAGGAATCCACACAATCTTTAATAGACCTCTAGTAGTTCGGCAAACGCCTTCAGGGAGTATAAAATATTACGAACTCATCTCAGTTTAAATACACTGACCAATCAATTTACCAATAAACACTCAAATTAACTAATAACCATTACACGCATTCTAAATTAAAAACCTCCAGTTATACTCAATATTAAGACCTCGAGGAGACAAAGTATCATACTTCAAAATAAAAATACTTTCTTTATATAACCATTTTTTGTTATACAGTTGATCAGAATGCACACCTTTTTGCACTTGTTCCAAAATCATGGCTTGTAAGCCATCAGGATTAGAATCATGAACCTGCATAAAGTGTTTGGCCACAGAAGTATCTATTTTTTTATTAGTAATGTTCCTAATATGCTCCTGGAGTCTTGTTTTAAACTTCCTTTTACTTTCTCTTATATATACAAGACCACAGGGGCATCTTAGGGCATAAATGATTCCTTCAGTTTCACAATTGTATATGTCATTAACACAAAATACATAGCCATTTATAGATTCAAAAGTTCGCACAATATAATGACATACATTACAATGACCACATGACATGGTGCCTTTAATATTCATAGTTCTGACATTCCGTACCCAAATTGGGTATTTAAATCTATTGTGTACTAAAGTGTCTTTGAAGTTTCTTCCTGTCCCAAATTAAATACTTATAGAAGGGGAAATTAACTTTGCCAGATCAGCAGATTTAAATTAAAAAAAACGAATAATATTTGACCAGCTCAGTCAAATTGCTGCTGAAAGCACCATAAGTAGACACAGAGTAAATCTTTTATTTCCACTTATTATATCATGTCCTGTGCTAATTTTGCAATAATCATTAGTAACTGTAAAAGGAAAAACTTCAAAGACCAATGCACGTTAGGTTCAAGCAAGGCACCCTTTATTACTTGCAGCAAGGAGACAAAGCATGTAGGTACAAGATTTGTCTGGCTCTTCGATGATCAGTATTGTATTCTTATACAGTTCTCTTCATGTCACACAGAAAATGTTACTATTCTATTGCTGACGTAGTTGGGCACAACTTTCTGTATGTTTCCCAGAAATTGTTACCAGACTTATTGCTGACATGGTTGGATTATTTGCTGTCTTACAAAAACATTTTGAGAAAAACAACCTGGCCTTGGGCTTATTTTAGCCCACCTTAACTTTTCAATTCCTCAGTTGTACAGTTCTAATACATGTGTTACATTTTGTCTAGATTCAAGGTACATTTCTAGCTTTAGTACAAGTAATGCTGACTATGGTTTATACTTTCAAGCATCTATTGATGATTGTTTTCTTTATCAAAGCTTCTAGCAGCTGCATATTTTGTCACTGTATAAGCAGAAATTAAATGTCTCTTGTTAAGTTTCTAATAGTTGTGCAGATTCTTGCAGTGTGAACAAAATAAATGTATTAACCCTTTTAAGCCTCGAATGCGCTATGCATGCATATTACTATTATATATTTTTCTAACATTTCCCCCCTTTTAATACTTTTATTCTACTTTCAAAATAAGCAAAAACAGTTTTTTCTTCCCCTAACCTCTTCCTGCTCAGGATTTGCAGTTGAGAGAGTCATTTAGTTTAAGCTAATGAAAGCATTTTCAGTTCTTTAGCAATTCTTCAAGTTCAGCATCTTGGTACAAGGTTTCTGAAACTACCGCTTTCACCTTTACCATAAAATCAAATGATGGCACAATAATCTCCCCTGACCCATCTACAAAACTATTAGGTGTCATCATAGACAATAATCTAAAATTTGACCTACATGTTAACCAAACTATCAAAACCATCAATAAAAAACTAGGGTCACTTTACAGAATAAAAGCCTTCCTAACCCCTCCAGCTAAAATTGCCATAGCTCGCTGTCACCTTCTTTCAAACCTTCTGTATCACCCCCTATAACAATCCTAGACCACTTCGATCCTCTAACAAACTACTAATTCAGACTAACAAAATTAATAACACAGCCGGTGATTCTCTCTTTGCAAACTCTGTAAGTAGATCCTGGAACTCTCTTCCAGCTGATATTACCTTACTTTCCACCTTAGGTCAATTTAAAACTAGACTCAAACAACATTTGTCACTTAACTGGCTATGTCAATGTATCAAGCCTGGCTAACTCTCTCTAGAATGTGTAAAAATCTGTTAACCAGTTTACTGTGTAATTTAATTTAATCCTGACTTGTGCTCAGGATTAACTGTAACCTGTGGAACTTGTTTAACTTGCTTACTTATGTAATCTCTGTAAATAGTCTGTTTGTAATATGTAATGCTGGTATTAAGTAATGCTTTATCTGCTTACCCTTGGAGCTTTTCTCCCCGGGCCTCCACTGAAAATGGACATGCATCCAGTCAGACTATCCCGGTCAACAAAGGTAAAATAAAAAAAATAAATAAAAAATGTCTATAAAATTTTTAATCAGTCTTTTTATGTAGGGGCTGCAGCAGCACACACATACCACCAGTAGGATTATTCCTACACAGATGGCAATCAGAATGTTCATCAGGATGCTGCCCCAACCCCCAAACAATTTCTGGAAAAAGTCCGTCAATGGATTTGGTCCTGGTTTGGTCATGGCTGACACCTGCTGAATCACCTCAAGATGGTTGTCTATCTCATGTTTGTGGTCAGGAATATACGAACAGCACTCCTCCTGGATTAAAACGCACGTACCTCCTCTCGCCGCTAGGGTGAAGTCAAGAGCCATGCGATTTTGAAGCACCACTGTTCTCATGGCAGTCAGTTCATCAGTCACCAATTCTAGGGTGGAAAAGGTTGCATTGCTCATTATTTCAAGAAGCTTAGACAATTTTCTCAGTTCCCAGATTGATTTCGTTGCTCCATATGCTGGCAGTACACCTGCCCACCATATAACAGTATCACTCAAATCCATGTGTGACAGTCCATTGCCCACAGCATGATGGTTTTTCCAGCGCGCATTGATTTGCCCCACTGGATTGACAGGCTTCTTGATTTCTCGAACATTCCAAAATTTTCCTTGAGGTAACACTGCTGTGTGTCGTATGGCCGGAACCAGGTACCCCAAAAAACAACTGCCTGACCAATTCTCAGGTAGCCATTTATATGCTTTTCTACTGCATATAAAGTAACAATCTTTTACTTTAGTAGTAATTTTACTATACCCTGACTCTGCATGAAACATTTTTTTGTCAATTATGGACAGTTGCTTATAGAGGTCAGCATTATGTTTTACTTCAATTGTCCTATGCATCAGTTCAACAAATTAATCATAGGTCGTGTTGCAATAGGATCCGATGTTATCAGGTTTAGTGTAGCATCTATATGGAACAGTCACATTGCAATTGCTCCAACCCACCTTGACTGTATCATTCTTATAAAAACACACAGTTCCCTTCTGTCGAACAGACAAGTGCAGTGCTACTTTATCTTATGATGTGACATCTGATGTATCATGAATTAGGTTTTCCCAGGTCTTGTTGGCTCCTAGGGGAACTGAAGTTAACAGTAACCCCCCATATGCTGTTGGTAAGGCTGTGCAAATCCAGCAATTCGAAACATTGAAGGTTTCAGCATACACATATTTGATTGCCCGGTAAGTGTTAAAGTTCGGGTGCCACTCTGCACGCTTGTTCAGTTCAATTTGTGTGACTGAGAAAAGGAATTGCCACAACAAAAAGATTATTGTCACTAGTACAGTCAACAGGATGGTTATGCAATATTTTTGTGGAAATGGTTGTTCGGCTCCGGCTCGTCCAAGTAGGTGTATTTGGATCTTACTGGATTCCATCATTTTTACTTTGGACACATGCCCTTACTCTCTGCCCTAATATAAGACCTTCAGCACCGATGGTTTCTTCACTGGGGTTGAGACGGATCAATCCTATTGATCTGATCCCCCTTTGTAGCCAGACTTTGTGCTGAGGGCCCCGATGGAGAGGTAAGATTTTTGTCCAACTCAAAGTTCTTAACCAGCTTGCAGTGTGTCAGGTGTATCCACGAAGCTTGTTCTGCTATCTTGACTGCAGTGAGTGTTGAAAGAAGCACCTGGTAGGGACCTTCCCACCTTGGCAAAGCCCAATTTTTTCGCTTAATAATTTTGATCCACACCCAGTCTCCTGGTGTCACTGCCACTTATGATGTTTCGGTTTTCTATCTGAAACAGAATTTGACTACAACAGATGTTTAGAACTCAACAACTTTTTCATGTATTCAGCTAGTGTAAAATCAGCTTCCTGGTCTGATGACATGAGAAGTTTCCACTGGGGTGTATAATAAGTCCTTCCAAATAGTTTTTCAAAAGGAGTCAATCCTTTTGCTGTAGGGACAGTTCTCATGCTCAACAGTGCCAGGGGTAAACAGTACAACCAAGTTTTTCCTGTCTCAGCTATTAATTTTCTCAATTTGTTTTTAGTATACCATTATGCCTTTCAACTAGCCCTGCAGATTGCGGAAGGTATGCACAATGATTTTTTTAAAGAAATACCAAAATGCTTACTCAACTGCTGTATGGTTTGATTTACAAAGTGTGTAACATTGTCACTGTAGATTCTTTCCGGAATACCAAACCTAGGAATGATTTCCTTGACAAGTACTTTTGCCACTGTAGCTGCATCTCGATTTTTGGTTGGAAAGGCTTCCACCCATCTGGAAAACATATCTACAATGACAAGACAATACTTCTTATTTTCACATTTGTTCAATTCTGTGAAATCCATACAAATAGTGTGAAACGGATATGGTGGTTTGGGGAAACTCCCTTGTTTGGGCTTTATCGCCCCCCTGTGCATGATGTTTGTTACAAATCTGACACATCAAACAAAATTTTTTTTAGAGTAGTTTGTAAATCCGTACGTTTTGAACACCTGGTTCACCAGCTGTACCATCCCCCTTGTTGAGACATGGCACTGCCCATGGCTCAGCAATGCTGCATAGCGAAACAAATTAGAGGGTAGTATCGGTTTTCCCTCTCTAGCGATGTACAGCCCCTTTTCTAGGATTGCTCCTCGTTTTATCCATCGCTGTTTTTCAGCTTGCTTAGTGAGTGTCTGCATTGTTTTTAACATATCTAGATCTAAAGTTTCAAAGGGTTGTAATTCCTCATTTAAAAGAAATACTTCTGTGGCTGCTTGTTTTGCAGCTGTATCAGCTCTCGCATTACCTTTTGAAATTCTATCTTGTTGCTTGGTGTGAGCTGTGCATTTACAAATGGCTACTTTCTGAGGTAACTGAATAGATTCTAAAAGATCTAAAATAAACTGCGCATGATTTATAGGTTTGCCAGTAGATGTTATCATTCCCTGGTTTTTCCACTGTTGTGCAAAAACATGTACAGTAGAAAAAGCGTACAAGCTATCAGTAAAAATGTTTATACATTTACCCTTTGCTAAGGTACATGCCCGTTTCAGGGCAATCAATTCTGCTACCTGTGCAGATAAGTTGTGTGGTAAAGATTTTGCTTCTATAATCCCAGTATCAGAGACTACTGCATATCCTACTAGGTTCTGTCCTGCAGGACCCCTTTTGCATGAGCCATCCACGTAGTATGTCACCTCGGCATCATCCAAGGGGACATCCGTGAGATCTTTTCTAGGTAGTGTCTTTTGCTCAATTACCTGCAGGCAGCAGTGCGGTATGTCGTCTGCAGGGGTCGGGAGCAGAGTAGAAGGGTTTAAATTCGTGCATCGTTCAATCATCATATGAGGTTGGCTCAATAATATAGTCATACAGGAAAGATGCCTATCAGGGGAAAGATATGCCACCTTTTCTTGTAGTAAAATAATCACGACTGCATGAGGTACTCTCAAAGTGAGAGGGTGGAACAAGACTACTGAGGCTGAAGTCTGTACTGCCATTGCAGCTGCAACTACTGCTTGTACACAGTGGGGTAAGGACCATGCCACTGGGTCTAGTTGTGATGAGTAGTAAGCAATGGGGCGTTGCTTATCCCCATGCTGTGTTAACACTGATGTCATGTAACCCTGCTTTCAATCTACAGTTTGGAAAAAACGTTTATGGTAGTTTGGCAATCCCAGAACTAATGAGGACGCTATTAACTGCTTTAGTTTACAGAAGGCAGATTCTGCCTCTGGTGTCCATTGTAACAAATCTTGCTCTGCCATAGGCTTCTTATATATAAGGTCAGTCAGAGATGCAGATTCCAAGGCATAGTTTGGAATCCAACTCCGGCAAAAATTAGTTGTACCCAGGTAGGACATCATTTCCTTCTTGGTAGTGGGTTTTGGTGCTTGCAAAATTGCTATTATGTTAAGTTGTCAATCTCGCCTTCATTCTTGCTGGATGGGTTCGGAGCCGATCCTCGGCTCTGACTTGGCCACTTACTAAAGCTCGAGAGCTAATTTTATCGGCTCGAGGCAACCCTATATCCCATGATGCTAGGCGATAACTACCCAGATCTCGTTTGCCGCTTTAATGCAGGTGCGTTTTTACCGGCTCTTGGTAAGTTTTCAATTTTCAGACTTTTAGTCACTCCCCTTTGTCTTAGTTCCACTCCTTTTATTGTTTTAACTGGTAACGGTTAATTTTAAATCCTATTCCTGTTAGTGGTTCCCCTTATCCCAGTTATATATCCCTTACCCTAGGTTAGGCCTTAAGCCTCCCCCTTTCCTAATTCTATCAGGGATTCTGTGTAGTGTTTGGGTGTGTTAGTATCCCTGTTTTATTTTTTTATATTTGGATTGGGTGTTTGTGTGTGTTTTTTACTTTGGTGCTCCTTGACACTGTTATGTTGAAGGACGCAAAGGTCTCAGGCTTCAAGAAGTGTGACTCGTGCTGTCAGAAAATGTCTCTGAGAGACGGTCACACTTCTTGTGTTTACTGCCTGGGACCTCTGCACCTGCAGGACTCTTGTTCTGTGTGCCACGCATTCAGCCCAAGAGTCCTGCAAGAGCGCAGAAACAAATTAATATTGAGGGGCTTGTTAAAGCCTGAGAGCTCCCCGACTAAGTCTGCTCCGGGGAAGCCCTCGAAGTCAGCAAAGCCATCGGCTCCGAGTCCCAAGCCATCGGCTACTGGCTCACCTTCTGTGACAAGATCGGCTCTGGCCGGAGCCGATCCTTCAGTGTCACAGCTTCCAGTATCGGCTCCACTCTGCGCCGATACCACTGAATCCTTGCACTCACTGTCGGCTCCGGCTGGAGCCGACGTATCCTCGACTCCTTTGGCTCCACCCACTTCCAGAAAGAGGTCAAGATTCCCTTCGTTGGAGTCTATCCATTCGGCTCCTAGATCACCCCTGCTCTCGGAGTGGAGCCATCGCAGCCGATCTTCTCGGTCGTCCAGGCTTTCTGACCACGACCTTGAGAGAGTGGTGAGTAGGCTGTTAAAGTCTCAATCATTGGCCCAAATGCTCCATAGCCTGTCTCATCAGACGGTAGCTATTACACATCCACCTATTATTCCTCCTTCGACTCTCCTACAGAGGAGAGCCAGAGCTCCTCGGAGCTGTGACTGTTGTGGCATCAGAGCCGATACCTCCCCCTTCGGCTCCGTCGTCCTCTGCTCCGATCTCCTCCTTGATGCCTTCATTGGAGAGATCCGGGCGTCTGGTCTCGCTCGCCGGCTCCAAGGGGGCGAGTGGCATCAGACCCTTGTCCGACCTCGTTCTCCCTCTCGGAGCGTCGGTGCTGGTGAGCTGGGCCCCGACATCAGCCTCGGAGCCATCCCTGCCGGTGCGGCCTGGGGTTCCTATCTCTTCGGAGCGGGAGCCCTCTGGCCTCTCTGATGGGGGGAGCCTTCGAGGTGATGAGGAGTGTACTAGCCCCAGGGCATAGTCAGCGGTCAGTTCCATCAGCTCCTCCCACTACAGTGCCTGCTGACGTCTCTTCCCACTCTTTTGCTCCCGGGCCCAGAGATCCAACACCTCAGGTTTCCCCACTGGGAATATCTTCCTCTTCCGAGGCTTCTGCTGACCCGTCAGGTGAGCCTCCGCGTAAGAGGACATGTAAGAGGAAACATCTAGACTCCCCCGAGTCTATTACATCCGATACCGACTTGGATGAGTCGGAGGGATCCCCAAGGTCCCCCTCTGAGGATGTCTCTTTCTAAGACATCCTTGAAATCCTTAAGCAGTGGGGGAAATGGCCTTCCCTTAATCCTTCCGAGGACGAGTCGGTTTATCAGGAGGCGTTTGGTTCTCGACCCTCCACCTCCTGGGTGTCTCCGCCTTTCGACCGCCTTATGGATGTGGTGGCTCAGAAGGCGTGGACGGCCCCGGATTTGGTGGAACCCACTCCTAGGAGGCCTTCTAAATTCATTACGGCCCCACCTGATAGGCAATTTGGCAGCCACCAAGAAGGAACTAGCCGATCCTTCAGTACCTATCCACTCTCCTAACAAGGATTCCAGGACTATGGATAGGTACGGTAAGCGGATGTTTTCTTCAGCGAACTTTGCCATGCAGTCGCTGAACTACTTGTGTCACTTAACCCGCCTTCAGAGAGATGTTCTCAAAGAGTTGGGAGAAGTTTTACAGGATCCGTCAGATGCTGGGTCCCAGGATAAAATTAACTCACAGCTAGGAACCCTAAACTCTATTGTTAACTCCATCATGCGGCTCATTTCATATGCAGCCGATGGAGCGAGTAGGGCCGCAGGCACAGGAGTGGCATTAAGGCGTCACGCCTGGATGTGGCTTGGATGTGGCTTTGTAATTTTGCAGATCCCTTCAAGGCGTCTTTTGATGGTTCGACCTTGTTCGGACCTCAAGTGAAAGACACCTTGACCAGATGCGAACAAGATGGCAAGACTCTCTCTGCCGTAGGAGTTCGTTTCTCCACCCCTTCAAGACCTTACCCCAAGGGTCAGAAGGGAGGGAAAATGTGGTTCCGCAAATCTCAAGGAGTCGCGCCTGATGCACGAGGTCAGTTTACCCCCAGAGGCAGAGGGGGTAGCAACAACAGACACCGCCCTAGGGGCAGAGGGGGTCCGCAGAATCAGGGTAGCAGGGAGCCTCTATAACAAAAACACAGCAAACCAAGCATCAAATCTTCAGAAATACACCAAAATGAAGCAGTCAGAGCGTGAGACAAAGAGAAGCAACTTTAATCCATCTGTCCTGGTACCTCGGCAGTTCGCCTTCAATGGAACAAATTTACAGACATACACATTCTCTTTTATATATACATCAATTAAATAGTTAATCAATTAAATAATAATCAATAAATTCATCAAATGTTTTAACCCTATCAACACTATAACATATACAAACTTTTAAATGCTCTTTTTCTTTATCAAAATAGTAAATACTAAATATGATACAATTCCTAATATTACACAATATGTTATAATATAATATGATTCAAGTCATTTAGATATTCACAGTTTTTGCATATAACATTAATACTAATATGCACACTCAGA
Source organism: Protopterus annectens (assembly GCF_019279795.1). Lineage (NCBI taxonomy): Eukaryota > Metazoa > Chordata > Ceratodontiformes > Protopteridae > Protopterus > Protopterus annectens. Next base: position 1,949,422,304 of record NC_056729.1, on the reverse strand, counting down.
AAATATGATTTGATTTAAATACACTCAAGTTACAATAAGATTCAAAAATTGCAGAACACTACTAAATTTCACCCACTATCCAAATTCATCCCAACATGAAATAATGTATAATGCCCTAAAATCACCCTCTGCTCTAACCTATTCAGTGCAGTTTTGAAATTGCTTGTATAAAAATGGGGTCTGACAAGTATGCTAAATACAAAACCCTCACTATTGCCATTATACATATTAATAAAGTGAGTAGCTACCGGACTCTCCATATTGCCCCTCTTTATGTCACTCAAGTGCTCCAAAAAATCACAAAACACTAATAAATTTCACCCACTATCCAGATTCATCCCAACAGGAAATAATGTGTGATACCCTAAAATCATCCTCTGCTCTAACCTATTCAGTGCAGTTTTAAAGTTACTGGTGTAAGAATGGGGTCTGGCAAGTACACTGAATACAAAACCCTCACTATTGCCATTATGCATGTTAATAAAATGAGTAGCTACTGGGCTCTCCATATTACCCCTCCTAATGTCACTCAAGTGCTCCAAAATGCGCACCTTGACCTTCCTACTTGTTTGACCAATGTACCAAACAGGCGTGCTACAATCACACCCCAAAATGTATACTACACCAGAAGACAAACAATCAAACCTTTCAAATGCCAAATATTTCCTTCCATTTATTTTTTCTCCATGCATATTTTTGATTTTATCACAGACTGAAGAGTGGCCACAACAATACATCCCAACATTGGTATTAGCTGAAGGTTCCAATTTCCTATTTGATATTTCTTTTAAATTAGAATGCCTTTTATAAGAAAAGGTAATATGCTTAGGAAAAAGCGAACCAATCGCAGAATCTTCACAAACAACATGCCATAATCCTCTAAGGATCTTTTCCAAAATATCAGAAAAAATAGAATATCTGGATACAAAAAATATCCTGTCCATAGTAGATGTAATCATAGATTGATTACAACTCTGGTGTCTATTCCTCCTTATAATGTCGGTCCTACACAATCTCTGTTTTATGTCTAAAAGTTGGTTACGTTCATATCCTCTAGACAAAAGTCTATCCATAGTTTCATCACAGACCTTTTCCCACAAATTTTTGTCTGAGGTATTTCTCAAAATCCTTTTAACTTCCCCTTCAGGTAAGGCTCTAATCAAATGAGGAGGATGCATGCTTGCATACAAAAAATTGTTGACCACTGTTGGCTTCCTGAATGGTTTGTATTGAACCAAACCATCTGTCCCTACGTAAAATTCCACATCCAAGAAGGTAATATTGGATGATGACCTATTTGCGACAAATTTTAACCCATGATAATTTTGATTTAAATCTTCCATGAACTGTGTAAACAAAGGTATCTCACCCCTACATATAAAAATTAAATCATCAATATAACGTCTATAAAACATAACATTATTCACAAAAAAAGAAGTCTGAAACATAAACTCTTTCTCAAACTCTCCCATGTATATCACTGCATAAGTAGGTGCAAAGGCTGCACCCATTGCAGTTCCTTTTACCTGCAAAAAGAAATCTTTCTTCCACATGAAATAATTGTGTGTCAAACTGAACTCTAACAAACTTAACAAAAACACAGTTCATGGCCCTTCTCCCATCATCTTCTGCATAGCCTCTAGACCCCATCTCGTGTTAATATTAGTATATAATGATGTAACATCAATTGTTACCCAGTAATAATCTTCCTTCCATTTTAACCCTCGTAGGGCTAAACATACATCTTGAGTGTTTCTCACATGGGAACAAACCTTTGGAAGAAATTTTTTAAAATGAGAATCCAGAAATACGTTGACCCTTTCCACATAGGAACCAATGCCTGAGATGATGGGTCTGCCTGGGGGATTAACGACGCTTTTGTGAATCTTTGGAATGATGTAAATGTATGGATGACGGGGTTCCCCCACTGATAGTTTTTTCACATCCTTTCCAGTAAAGAAACCCAACCTTTCTCCTCTTTCCAATAGTTCACTTAATTCTTCAGAATATAATTGTAAAGGGTTATTATTCAGTTTCACATAGGTATCTTCCACTAACAAACCATTCACAATATTGTCATATTTTTCTGTGTCCATCACAACCCAATTACCCCCTTTATCAGCTGGTCTAATGGTGACTTTATCCAGTTTAGTTTTTAACAACTTCAGGGCCAACCACTCATCTTTACTCAAATTAAAAACCTTGTCCTTCATACAAAATGTCTTGTATGCCTGCTCAAGTTTAGAAAGCAAGACATGCTCAAAAGCATTTATGGCCTGTGATTTCTTAGGAGGGATAAACTTGCTATCACCTGGAAAATAGGGCACATCAATATGCCCATAACCTCCCCCAAAAATTTCCTCAATACTGCTATGATCTTCTGTAAATGATTCAGTTACATGTGGACCTTCATCTCCATCTGACATTGATCCATCATAATCATATATGCTCAAATTCAACAAAACATCATCTAGCGATGCTTGATTTTCACTTACAAGACATTTTTCTCGCTCAGAAAAATGGACCCTTAAATTTAATTTGCGAACAAAACTTTTAACGTCCATCATTAAGTCTGCCAATGAGGGTAACCTGGTAGGTATAAACTTTGTACCCTTTGACAAAACCTTCAGCATGTCATCAGATATAGATAGATTAGAGAGGTTGAGCACATTCAGACCCTTGTCCCCTAGAGAACCATCAGTATTAGCAATATTTTCAGTGTCTTCACCAACAGTCCCAATAACATGCTCCAAACAAAATTCAGAACCTATGTTAACATCAGACATTAACATAGCACCATTATCACTACCTATATGAACTGCACTGTCTGGTTCCAAAGTGAGAACAACATTTTGAATGTTTTCAAAAACAGTTCCAGTAGCATTTTCAAAACAACCAAAACTAACATTACTGTAGTGCATAGAATTGACATCATTAACAAAAGAACTTTTTGTAACAGTCCCCATTCCTAAATCAACAACAACACTATGCTTCACATGATTAGATGAACAAACGATGTTATTTTCAAAAGGAACAGTTCCATCATGTTTTTTCAAAACTGCTCCACAGTCAACGCTAAACGGAACACAAAACTCATCATCTGAAGGCGTCTTATCTTCCACAGCGCACTGGCAGTCTGATTTTATTTTTTTAATTGGCTTAAAGCTGATGCATGACTTGTCTTACCCTGACTCTTCGCAGATCTTGTTTGCACACTCGAAAAGTTCTTCCGATGGCCCTGCTCACCTCTTCGGTTCTCCGCACTTCCATCTGGACCTTCAGTGGCAATATTTCAAAAGAAACACTTTTGCAACTTCCTCCGGTCTCAACTGAAGAGCATGAAGACACATCCTCACTTCCGGTTACGTTTCTTTTAGAATTTTGATGAAAACGGCGCCCCCTACGGGGCCAATTGTAGATTACATTCTTATCATAATCCTGGATGTCTCTATTTAACTTAGATTTCTTCCTTGCCATGACATCACTCTCTACTTTTTTCAGTTTATCGTTAATGTTCTTAAAATTTAACTGAAAAACGGCAGTAGAAGCTCTATTAGTGAGATCATGCTGCAAATCATTTATTTTTTTATGTAAACTTTCCATAGTCCTCTGATTTCTTTTGATGAGTATTTTTAGCCAATTCAAACAGCATTCCTGTGCTGCTTGCCTCCACTCAGTTAACAAGTCATTCTCATCTTCTCTAAAACCACCTGCTGGCATCTTTTGATGGCTCGACCTTCAAGTGAAAGACACCTTGACCAGATGCGAACAAGATGGCAAGACTCTCTCTGCCGTAGGAGTCCGTTTCTCCACCCCTTCAAGACCTTACCCCAAGGGTCAGAAGGGAGGGAAAATGTGGTTCCGCAAATCTCAAGGAGTCGCGCCTGATGCACGAAGTCAGTTTACCCCCAGAGGCAGAGGGGGTAACAACAACAGACGCCCCCCTAGGGGCAGAGGGGGTCCGCAGAATCAGGGTAGCAGGGAGCCTCTCTGTGACAAACCCTTCCAGCATCCCTGAGATGTTGCCCGATTGTCCACCTTCGGAGGCAGTCGGGGGAAGATTATCACTGTACCCAAAAGCCTGGCTTTCCCTTACTCAAGACAAATGGGTACAGTCGATCATATCCGAGGGTTACAAAATTCCCTTTATCCAAACCCCAATTCAGCAAAAAGGAACCCTTCCAGACGTTCCACCCGGTCTAAGGGAACTAGCAGTACCAGAGATATCAAAACTGCTAGCCAGTCCCAGCAGACCAACTAGGATCCGGAATCTACTCAAGGTTCTTTTTAGTACCGAAAAAGACAGGGGACTGGAGACCAATATTAGATCTCAGCAAACTAAACAAGGCTGTAAAGAGAACAAGATTCAGGATGATCACACTACAGTCCATTCTATCCTTTCTGGGCAAGGACAATTGGATGTGCTCGGTGGACCTTCAGGATGCGTGCTATCACATCAAAATTCACAGACGCTCCAGAAGGTTTCTCCACTTTCGGCTGGAGGCCAGTCACTACCAATTCAGAGCCCTGCCCTTTGGTCTCACTACAGCCCCCAGAGTGTTCACCAAATGTATGGCAGCGGTTACGGCTCACTTGAGATGTCAAGGATTCCAGGTGTTTCCATATCTAGACGACTGGCTCCTCATTGCCACCACCAGGCATCAACTTCTCCAAGCCAGAGATTACACCATTCACATTTGCAGAGGACTAGGAATCTCTATAAATTTCGAAAAATCTGCCTTGTCGCCTTGTCAATCTATTACCTTTATAGGCGCCAATTTGGACACCGTACAACTTTCAGCAAAATTAACAGATCAAAGGATCTTAGATATTCAAAACCACATCCATGTTCTTCTCCAGAGCGACAAAATTCAGGCCAGGTATGCCCTGAAAGTATTGGGTCTTATGGCGGCCACCATAACACTTCTTCCCCTTGCCCGCTTTTACATGCGTCTCCTACAGTGGATGCTTTTCGCCCAATGGTCTTTTCAACGACTGCCTATGCATCACAAGATCATGATAACTCCAGCTTGCAAAAGGCATCTGTCCTGGTGGATATTGTCCCCTCAAGTCCATCAAGGCAGACCCTTTGTTCCTCCCGCCCCGGTCGCCACGGTTACATCGGATGCCTCCCTGATCGGGTGAGGGGGGGGGCATTTTCAGGGCAGGATGGTCCATGGCACTTGGCAACCTTTCGAATGCCACCTGCATATAAATGTCCTGGAGATGAGAGCAGTGATTTTAACATTGCAAGCCCTCCATGACTCTCTTCCCCTGGGGACTATTGCAATCCAAACGGACAATATGTCCATAGTGTGGTATATCAACAAGTAGGGCGGAACCAAGTCCTATCCCCTGTGTCGAGAGGCACTCAGACTTTGGCAGTGGGCAATCTCTTCTCAGCGGTTTCTGATAGCAACACATATCCCCGGGAAGTCCAACATCATAGCGGGCAGGTTGAGCAGAGCTATTCTCATGCCTCACGAGTGGCCTCTCAAACAATCTGTGACGGAAGAGATTTTTCAGAAGTGGGGCCTTCCTTGCTGCGATCTTTTTGCTATGCCTCAAAACAGCAAATGCCCGACTTCTTCACCCTCTTCCCCCTTCCAGGCCATCCCCCCATAGACACTCTAGTCCAAGATTGGCCCCGGGGACTTCTCTATGCTTTTCCACCTTTTCCTCTAATACCACAAGTGATTCAGAAAGCAACCGCCTTGAAAGCCAAGATGATTCTCATTGCCCCTTATTGGCCTCGACAGATATGGTTTCTGTTCCTGCATCGTTATCTTTTGGTACAGCCTTGGCATCTGGACCCGGTTCCAGATCTTCTGACCCACCAGTCGGGGCAGCTGCACCAATCCATACCTTCTCTCAACCTCACTGCTTGGTTGCTCCACTTCCGTTCCTATCCAGGCTTCCTATGATTTCTAATCCTGTCCGGGATATCATAGTAGCTTCCCTTAAATCTTCCACCAGAAGGATTTACACTAGTAAATGGCAATGTTTCTCCTTCTGGGCAAAAGCTAGGAATATAGATCCCTTTACTGCTCCGATTCATTCGGTCTTGGACTTCCTAGCTGAAATTTTTCACTCAGGATCTTCTTCCTCCACAGTTAAAGTTCAGTTGGCAGCCATTTCAAATTTTCATATAGGCTTGTCGGACCGCAACATCATGTCCCATAAGCTTTGCAAGGCATTCCTTAGAGGTATATTTTTACTTAAGCCTCCGATCAAAGACCCTCCACCACAGTGGGATCTAAATTTAGTCTTAACATCCTTGATTCTTCCCCCCTTTGAACCTGCAGCTTCCTGTTCATTGAAATTTCTTTCCTGGAAGACACTCTTCCTAGTCGCCATTACTTCTGCTAGGAGAGTATCTGAGCTTCATGCTCTCTGCATTCGTCCTCCCTACTTAATCTTCCACAAAGACAGAGTTTCTCTAAGGACTAATGCGTCTTTCTTACCCAAGGTGGCGTCGCAGACTAACTTAAATCAATCTATTGATCTCCCAGTTTTTTCCCCAAATTATACTAATAGAGCGGAGCAAAAACTACATTATCTGGAAGTTCATCGCCAGCTCCGATATTATTTGGACAGGACCAAATACATTAGGAAATGTGATCAACTGTTTTTATCATATGCAGAGAACAGGAAAGGCCTTCCGGTATCTAAGGTAACCCTATCTAGGTGGCTGTCTTCTGGGATTCTTCTGGGATTACATGCATTTATCAACTCAGAGGTAGAGAGTTGACTTCTAGGCCGAAAGCCCATTCAACTAGAGCACTAGCTACATCTACAGCTTTTCAAGCTAGACTACCAATAGACACTATTTGTGCAGCAGCCACATGGGCCTCTCCTCATACCTTTGTTTCGCATTACAAATTGGACTTGGCCTCCAGAAACAGGGCAAATTTTGGTTCCATCGTTCTCAAGAGTCTGTTCCATTGAGCCACCCAGGATAAAGGTGCTAGGGATGCGGTCCCATCCAGCAAGAATGAAGGCGAGATTGACAACTTAACATTGAGAAGTTATGTACCTACCATAACGTTCCATGTTAGTTGTCTTCTCTTGCCTTCTTTCTTGCGTCCCGCCCACCATCCCCCTAGTCTGGACAGACCGAGAAGATTGTTCCTCTTCCTTGAAGAGTCCTGATCTAGCATTTCCAGCTAAATAACTTACTAGTTTCACTAGATTAGATTGGTCTCTTTGACGGAATTATTCCCTTTTTTCCTCCTCCTCTCCAGTTGGAGGACTATATTCCATAATTTTTCTTTAGCTACCAAACGAGATCTGGGTAGTTATCGCCTAGCATCATGGGATATAGGGTTGCCTCAAGCTGGTAAAATTAGCTCTCGAGCTTTAGTAAGTGGCCGAATCGGAGCTGAGGATCGGCTCTGAACCCGTCCAGCAAAAAGAAGGCAAGAGAAGACAACTAACATGGAACGTTATGGTAGGTACATAACTTCTCATTTCTGTCCTCATCTAATGTTCTATCTTCCTTGGATATTACATATCCTAGGTATTTTTCCTATTTTTTCCAAAGCTGCAGTTTATTTTTATTTACCTTATGTCCCTCAGCGGCTAAAAATCATAGAAGTGCTATGGTATCTTCTCTACAATCTTGCTGGGTGGGGGCCGCCAGCAAGATGTCATCAACATCCTCTTGGTGGGGTGAATCCCGCCAAATTGCTTGCCATTTCTTGTGAGAATATCGTTGGACCTTCACAGTATCCCTGCAGTAGTTGCGTATATGTATACCTTTTCCCCTGAAATGTAAATGCAAACCAATACTAGCTGTCAGGGTGTATCGGTATTGAAAAGAACGCATTGCTGATGTCTACCACAGAAAAATATTTTTGTTGAGGTTATAAATCACTCAACAGGGTGTGTGGATCTGGCACCGTGGGTGCTCTTGGTATTACTGCATCATTTACGGCTTGTAAATCCTGGACCATATGCCATTCTCCATTGGCCTTTTTTAACTGGAAATAAGGGTGTGTTACATGGTGAATCGGGCGATTCTACTTGTATCCCTCCTTTAAGTAAGGCTGCTATAATAGGCTTTATCCCTGCCTCTGCATTTTTTTTAAGGGATACTGTCTTTTTTGTGGTCTGAATGCTGACTTTGGCGTGATAGTAACTGGTCCCGCTGTACGAATGAGTCCTACATCTGATTTCCCTGTTGACCAGAGAGTCTCTGGTATGTCTCGTAAGGCATTCTCTTCCTCCATTAATAGAAGTGTCAATCAGCTGTCCTCGCTAGACTGCAAGTGCACAGCTGGGTTGGTCTGAGTCATCCAGTTCAACTTTTGTACTTGTATTCCTTGTTCTGACAGTTCTAGTTCTGTCTGTTTCTCCCATCTCGTGACTTTTTCTCCTAGGTCTGCCCATTCTATATTTCTGTTTTTGGTTAAGCTAACATGTGATAATCAATTAGATTTATAAAGTGCAAAGTACTCCTGGGGCAATGAACAGCTGGCTATACTGTTCCCTTCTGTGTCCCAGTACAGGTTACGCAATATCTATTTGCATGACTCTTAAATAATTCTTGGTCATATTCCTTATCAGGTCCTGGTATGTTGCAATAATACAGGGTACAGTGCGACAGGTGTTGCTTATCAATGTCAAGGGAGGGGAACTTGCTGATTGCTAGGTTCATTAACTCTTTGGTCACAGTCCCTGGACCAGTCATAACCAAGTCCTGGCTGTACCAATAAAACATTTCACCCTCCAATTGCACTACAAAGGTGTTAATTTGTCGCTGTGCTTCCATACCCTGCATGGTTGGGACTACTGCTATACCAAATAGCTGCATGAGGTCTCTGCCCAAGAGGTTTACTGGGCATTTTGCAGAAACTACAATTTTGCTTCTTTGTGTCAATCCTGAAACTAGATCAGTTATTGCAATGTTATGAGAGAGAGGCTCCCGATACAGCTGTCCATTAGCTGCTTTGACCAGTATGTAATCAGGTGACTCTGTGTTTTCTGGCAGTTTGGAGGGGTGTATCAGGGTTCGTGATGCCCCTGAGTCACACAAAAATTTGACCTCCCTCCCTTCTACCAAGAGTGTAACTTCTGGTTTCGTGTCTGCTAAATAGAGCTCCAAGCTCAGTAAAGCTAGGTCTAATATTTCATTTTCTTCATTGTCTCTAACTTCCTGCACTTCCTCTACTCCCTCTATCACATTCTTATTTGTCCTTTCTTTGCTAGCCCCTTCTAGTGATTCTTGACTACCAGTCCTCACCCTCCTTGTCTTCCGTTGTTGCCGCCTTGTTTTTCTTGCAATCCCTTGCCAAATGTCCCTTTTCACCGCATTTAAAACATTCTCCCCTTTTTTCCGCCCTTCAAAGTCCTCTGATCGCTGATCAGATTGTTTCCCTGTGCGTTTTTCTTGCCCTTTTTCCCAGACTGTACTACATAAACGTCTGCTCCATCTTCTACAGAAAATACTTGAGCTTTCTTTTTCTTTTTGCTATTAAAATGCCTTTCGGCATGCCTAGCATAATACCGATCAATTGTTTCACCTTCTTGTTGGATGCATTGATTAATTCAAGTCCAGTCTGCCCTAGGTTTCCATTTTTCAGAGATGCGGTCTGTAAGACCTTTTACTCTGGTGTCTAATTCTGAGCTGCTATGTGGGGGGGGGGGGGGGTCTATGTGCAGCGTCACTGGGATTCCAGTTCCCACTAATCATGTACCAATCTGGCCCTACAATTTGTCTAACTACTTTTTCTATTTCTTCTCAGTTTAGGTTATAACTCAACCTCATTCCTTGTAAATCATCTGAGAATTTTCTGAAATTAACCTTTGGATGGGGAATTCCCTCAGTGGCTTTCCGGATATCTTCCGGAGTCCAAGGTCCTATACACTAAGATAGTTGGGTCCTGATTGTCTTGACCTGCCTGAGGATTGGGTACTTCTATAAGCGGGCATATTTCTTCTTCTTCACCTATAGATCGTGAATTCTTAACTATTTGCGATAATTCGATACCTTCTTCTGAATTACCTGCCTTTGTTCGGGACCTGGTCCCGATGGGATCTCTAATTTTATTCAGTTTTAATTTCACAATATCTCTATCTTCAGTGACCGCAGGATATAGTGGAGGTGGACTAATCTGTTCACTTGCTTCATATTCTGGTAAGGGAATTTGAGGTGCTGATGCTATTACTAAGTTATTATCCTCCCTATCTAAAAACATTGCTTTTGAATCTTTGTTTTTTTGTTCCCTACGGTTTACTTCCTCCAGCCACCTGTGTGCTTGAGGAATTCCTAATCGACGTTGCTTTTTTACCCGACCCTTAGAATCGTTTTTGAGCTGTTTGATAAGCGAGGATTTTTCAAATTTTCTGTCAAATTCGTATTTATTAACCCATTTTGAATAATATCTAATATTGTCGGCGTGCTGCGACTGCATATATTTTGCGTCTTCTGTTAACGGCAGGTTTTGTGGTCTTTTTGTGCAATTATTACCCATTTTGTTTTTACCCTTTGATCGTTACGTAACTTCTCTTAATTTTTAACGTGGTACCATGGATTTTGTTATAGTCTCTTCAGAATGACTGCCTACTTATTCTGTTTCTCCCGATCTATGACAAGATAGTAATCTTTTTTGTCCCTGACTTGCAAAAATGCAATCTGACAAAAACAATATACATCTAGTCCCTGATCTAAAACAGAAAACAGAAAAAAGTAGATTCACCTTACCTGAGCCTACGTGATTGATCACCGATTCATGGAGACCCGTCCTTCCGTCACAGATCAGAAAGTGGCTGGCCTCTTTTGAACGACAGTTCAGTCGGAGGACTTTCCATATAAGAAGAACCAATTTGGTTTCTTCCCCGTACGGTTTCAACCACCTGGCCGTCTGATCTGAGGTGAAGAGAGAGTTCCGGTCTGAAGGACCAATCTGTAAAAGGAAAACTTGAAAGACCAATGCACGTTAGGTTCAAGCAGGGCACCCTTTATTACTTGCAGCAAGGAGACAAAGCATGTAGGTACAAGATTTGTCTGGCTGTTCGATGATCAGTATGTTATTCTTATACAGTTCTCTTCATGTCACACAGAAAATGTTGCTATTCTATTGCTGACGTAGTTGGACACCACTTTCTGTATGTTTCACAGAAATTGTTACCAGACTTATTGCTGACATGGATTATTTGCTGTCTTGCAAAAACATTTTGAGAAAAACAACCTGGCCTTGGGCTTATTTTAGCCCACCTTAACTTTTCAGTTCTTCAGTTGTACAGTTCTAATACATGTGTTACATTTTGTCTAGATTCAAGGTACATTTCTAGCTTTAGTACAAGTAAGCTGACTATGGTTTATACTTTCAAGCATCTATTGTTTTCTGTATCAAAGCTTCTAGCAGCTGCATATTTTCTCATGGTATAAGCAGAAATGAAATATCTCTTTAAGTTTCCTGACATTAGCAGAAATGAAATGTCTCTTGTTAAGTTTCTAATAGCTGTGCAGATTCATGCAGTGTGAACAGAATAAATGTATTAACCCTTTTAAGTCTCGAATGCACTAAGCATGCATATTACTATTATAGATTTTTCTAACAGTAACCTTATCAACCACTACTTGAATTATTTGCATATTATACCCCCTTGAAATAAACATATTAATCATAGTGTTAACTTCCCTAAGAAAGTCTACATTATTGTTACATAACCGTCTTAACCTCAAGCACTCACCATAAGGTAAAGCGGCTATTGTATGAGCCAGATGGCAACTACTACCCATCATATACTGTTTGACATTTGAAAATTTTATATGTACAGATGTCCGTAAAACATTATTCTGTTACACAAATAGATCTAAATCCAAAAATGCAATGTGTTTACCCACCTGTATGCCATCAAAAGACAATCCATACCTATTATTTTGCATCGATTCCATAAACTGATTAACATCTGATAAACCTCCTTTACAAATAAAAATAAGATCATCAATAAAACGAAAATATTGAACATGTTCATTAAAGAAGCTAATATGGTATAAATGTTCCAACTCATACAATCCCATCATTAAATTGGTATACATAGGGGCAAAAGATGCCCCTATATCAGTGCCCTGTATCTGTTTATATATCTGTTCGTTAAACATAAAAAAAATTTATATTTAAACAAAAATCTAACATTTCCATTATATAATATGATTCAGGACTTTCACCTAAAAAGTACTTCATTGCCTCCAGCCCATACTGGCATTGGATGCTAGTATAAAGACTGATGACATCAACACTAATAAAAAACATATCATCACACCATTGAAATCCTGTCAATTTGTCCAAAAAATCAAAACTCTCTCTAATACAACTAGATAATTTAACCACATGCGGTAGCATATATTCATGTAGAAGTATACTAGTAGCTGGCAAAAAATATTTCTGAGCAGACATAATCGGCCTACCAGGCGGGTTGACATAATTTTTATGGATTTTGGGCAAACAATAAAATAATGCTAACTCACTATCCTCTGAATTACATTTCTTATCTTTATCCATATGTGAAAAATACCTCAACCTCACACCCTTTTGGATAAGTAATTCATATTTTTTTATTGCCTTATTATATTCATTTATATTACTTTTGTTGTAAGTATTATGATCATTTAAATGTAGCATGAACATGTTGTAATATTGTTCAGCATTCATGACAACTATTTTACTGCCTTTATCAGAAGGTTTAATGACTACTACTTCATTCCTAGCCAACAACTGAACTTCCTTCCATTCTTTCATGCTTAAATTATATTCCACTTTATTTTTATGTTGCATAAAATTATGAAAAGCATCTTCCATAGCATAATTTAACATCTGTGAAAAACATTTAATATGTTCATGCTGATATGGAGGAATAAAATTGCTTTTATATTTGATCTTATTAGTATCAAGTAAACTGTAAGCATTAGTTATAATTCCATATTCAAAGCACTCCTCGGGGTCAGATATGCAAGAATAAAAACTATCATCCATACTATTTTGTTCATAAAAATGGTCATTACCCTGCTTATTAGCAAAGAAATATGCCAAATGAATTTTACGACACAATTTAAAAATATCGCACTTAAGTTCATACAAACGTGGCATAACTGTAGGTATATATTTCAAACCATAATTAAGAACTTTAAGCTATTCATTAGACAATGGCACACCCGATAAAGTATGTACAACAGAAATAAAAGTCGATTCAGTACCATTTACTTTTTTTGTTGTTAAAGCCTGTTCCGTCGCGGTTATTGATGTTCCAAGATTGAAATTGTCCTCTCTTCCACTCATTGAATCCCACATTGGGTTGTTGATTCCCTTTACGAAAGTCATTGTCTAATCTAGAGGGATTCTGAGCTGCTGGTAAAGCTGGAAACTGTTCTGCCTTTCTGTCGCCCTCAATGGAAACGCAAGAAACATCTGATGCAAATAACACACTCCTAGAAGAAGCAGACGACTTCTTAAAGGAACCAGAACCCTTATTTCGACTAGGGCATGTAGGCTTATGCCATAAATAAGCATGATTATTCTCCTAGTCCTTTAAATCTCTTTTGAGTTTGGTGCCCTTACGGTCAATGAGTTCTTTTTCATGCTTTCCCAGCCCAATATTAATATCAGATAAATATTTATGCAGTTGACCAGAGGAAAACTGCTTTGACAAGTCATTATGGATGGTTTTAATTTCTTCTTTTAAGTCCGTTATGCTTAATGCGATCACAGTCTAATAGAATAGAAATCCCATTCTGAAGTGCAGCGATGAGCTGCCGCTAACCATGTCTTAGAAAACTGTGTACCGCTGTTTCATCTGACATATCAAAAGGAGTAGAAGGGCTTTTGAATGCTCTTAGCCCCCATGGTGTTATATCAAGATCAATATATCTTTGTAAACTTAATATATTGAAATAAGTAGCCATTTCTCTATGTAACAGATGTTCCAATCTTTCTACCAGAACACCGACTCACCCAGGAGAGTCGAAGAGGAACTAGATTGATCAACTCCTGCAAATGGATTATCCACTCTGCACCTTCTCGCTTGTTCAAACTTCTCAAAACAATGGCAAGAACCGGAGGCAATATTGGAGGCAGAAGTGCTAGTACCTACCACAAGCCCAACATCAGGATGTGTAACAAAATCGTCCAATGTTCTTTGACTACCATCCAGTGTGTCTTCTCTAAAAATCCTTGGAATATTGAACGAAGATTCATTTGCCATAAAAAAGGGAGAAACAAACAAAATACCCAAAACTAAATACTGTCAACGTAAAAGCAACAGGCAGGAATCCACACATTCTTTATTAGACCTCTAGTGCTTTGGCAAACGCCTTCAAGGAGTATAAAACATTACAAACTCATCTCAGTTGTCACCTCATCACCTCTGCGGAGTCTGTAGAAGACTGAGTAGAGGTGCAGGGCTTTTAGCCTAACTGTGTAGGGTAAATTTCTGTGGCCTTGGATTCTCTGTGTGAGTAACCTCTGTATTCTTTCAAGTTGCTGCATGTGCTTTGTGAGGTACGTGCCAAAAGGGATATTGCACTCGATAATGGGTCTTATAAGGGAAGAATACAGGGATGTTATGACTACCTTGTCCCTGTTTGTGATACCCTTACTTATGTGGTGGGCTGTGTAGAAAGCTTTCCATACAACGGTGGCAATATGGTGGTCAAAAGTCAGTTCGCTGTCAACCTGGGTGCCCAAGTCCCTCACAACTGCTTGCATGCTTAGGACCTTATCATCAATGTGATAATTTGTGGGGACATCGCTGTCCCCGAAAGGGAAGATGTTGCGTTCTTTTGACATTGCAATCATTTGTTTGGGTGAGACCCTCTTGGAGGTTGTCCTCATCACTAGGGGAATTGATGACATCACCCAGCTTACAGTCATCTGCAAACTTGGTCAGCCATAGCCCACTAGATTTGTCCTGCACCTTCGAGAAGTATATCCCAAACAGCAGAGGCCCCAAGACCTATCCCTGGGGTACACTACTTGTAACGGGTCTGCTACTTGAGGTGGCATCCCCTGTTTTGACTAGGTGAGTTCTATCAGTGAGCCAGTTTGCTACCCATCTGGTATCATATGGATTGATGCCTAGTTGAGAGAGTTTATCTATTATTCCTGAGTGGGGAATAGTATCGAAGGCTTTGGCCAGCTCAAGGTAGGCGATGTGCACCATCTTCCCCTTGTCTGTGGCCTCGGTGACTGTCTCAAAGAAGTCGACCAAATTTAACAGGCATGACCTCCCCTTGACAAAACCAAACTATGTGGGATCAAGTGTCTGGAGGTTGCTAATGTCCTTGTTAATGAGATCCATGATAATCTGCTCCATGGCCTTGCAAATCAGGCTAGTTAGACTGATGGGTCTATAATTTCCTGGAAAGGGGTGACTTTAGCTATCCTTCACTCAGCTGGGATGAAGCCAGTACTCAGGCTTTGGTTAAATAGGGTGCCTAATGGTGCTGCAAGTTCCTGCCTGAGTTCATGTAGGATGCAGCCTGGGATGTTATCGGGTCCCATAGATGCTGTATTTTTTGCCTTAGGAGAGGGCAGTGATGATTTACTCCCTAGAGATAAGGGGAGGGGACAGGTACTGGGGATGTCCTGTTTTACTGATGGTGGGGGCAGAGGAGTGAAGTTTCCACTGAACCTGTCTGCTAACAGGTTGGCTATATCTACAGCATTTGTGTATGTGGTGTCCTTGACCACCAGTTCTGAGCAGATCTGGGTGCTTCGCTTGAGATTGGGGACATATGTGAAGAAGGCCTTATGATTTTCTTTAGTAGATGTGGTCAGTTTGGACTGGAAGCTCGATTTGGAGGATTTCACTAGTGTTATTTGCTTGTTCAGGTAAAAAGAGATTGCTTCCAATTAGACACCTGCTCCTTCTTGTTCCAGGACAGCAATTGTTTCCTTTTATTATAGAGTTTATTTATTGTAGATGTCCATCAGACAGGTTTACTCTTCTTTGAGGAGGGGAATTTCGTCCTGTCTGGTATTCCTGATTCCATGCAGCTATATAAATGCTCATATAGTACTTTGGTGTAGGTGTGGATATATGTGCCAGTTCCTGTGGAAGGGGAGGGGGCCGTGAAGCTGTTTATACCTTCCCTGAGGAGGTTGTAATCATCTTTGGAAAAGTTTTTTAGTTTGACCCCAGCTGGGAGGGGGGGGGGGGTCAGGGAAGATGGTGACTTTGAAAGTGACTGCTTTGTGGTCGGATCTTACCAGGGATGATGACATTGTAGGGATGCTGCAGTGGTTACTCATGTTGGTTAATACCAAGGTCAAGATATTTTCAACTCTTGTGGGGGTGTCAACCAACTGGTCCAAGGCATTTGCATTGACAAAATCAAGGAATCTCTGGGCATTTGTGTTTTGGCATGAGTATTTCTTCCAATCTGTGGTTGTATAGTTAGTCGCTCAGGATAAGGGTAAAGGGTTAAATCAGGATAGATTTGAAGAAGTCCAGATTGGTGGAGTGGGCATTTTGAGTCAAAGGGTATCCAGTACTTGGTCCCCTTGGAATGATACCAACAATGCATGAAGGAAGTAAAGGCAGTGGTGTTTCCTTATTTGTTTAAAAAAAAAGAGAGAGAGAAAAAAAAATTCACCTCCAGACTAGTTAGACAAGTTAATGATCTGGAACTCCTCCACGTCCAACTTACCATTAACAAGACCCTTTATCTCATCATGACTAACTAAAGGGCCTTCTGTATGTCCCCCACACCCTGTAACTCCTACCTAACTAGTATGGGAGTCCCTGTGCATTCAGCCAAGCACTGTTCTAGTGGACTTCAGCAACCTCTCCATTAACTGGGAGATGTATACATTATGAAACATGTATGCACAGAGATTTCCAGAGTTCATCAGTTTAAACTCTCTGGACTGGTTAGTCCCTAGCTCTTAAAAGATGATAAAATCCTGAACTTGGTTGTCACAAATATGCAACAGTTCTGCTCCCTACCAATTGTAACTCTCTCCTTGATCATATTGCACCACAAATCAGTCACATTCACCTTAAAACTGAAGTCAGAATCATCCTCCAATGTCAGTATTAAGAGATTATGCAAAGGCTAATCTGCTAAAATTGAGTGTTGACCTGGCTAAATTCAGCATTCCCTTCTGACTCGATTCCACTCCTCATGTGGAATTCTTCACCCCCAAATTCTATGCACATGAATAGCTGCATAGATGCATCTGTCTCCCTCCGAAGTAAATACAATGCCAAATTAAAAATAAATCCCTGTGGTGCAACCCAAAGATAAATTGTCCATGTTGTAAAACACACACATTTATTTTAACATGCACTTTTTTTTGTAACTCTCAAAATTCAAATATGCAAATGAAGCTCTCATTAAATTCAACAGGAACTTCAGACTCTGATCAAATCAATCAAAGCCAGTATATGAGATAAAAGTAGTTACCCAGGTCAAGGACAACCACAAAGCCGCTTTTAATAATGTTAGAAACCTTAGAACCAGTGCCCAGCACTGCTCAAGGTTAATAGTAAATGTCACATACTCAGACCCAGAGGACGTTTACAGTCTACTAGCAGATAAATTTATTTCTAACTTCAGCCTCCTACATTCCTACACTTCATACGTGCATCTATACCTACCCCTCAAATCTCCCATGACCAAGTCTCAAGGCACTGTCCAGTGCCAAGAATACTGCTTCTGTGAGGCTGGATAATACACCAGCCTGCTTTCTGACCAGCCTGAAACATGGCATGTCAAGACCCTTGACAGAGACTATTCAGTGTCATCCTACAAACTGGTTTGTGTGCCACACAAAGGGTAGACAGGCAGCTGTCATCCCCTTAGGCCATAAACAGACACCCAGGAAATTAAAGATCCATTAGTCTGACAAGCCGTATCTGTAAGGCAATTGAAAGGATTATTGTGGAATTAATAAATAAGCACATCAGTAATCTCCAAACTCTAGTCAAGCTAGTTTGGATTTGTCAAGGACAGATCTTGCCTACTTAACCTGGTTGAATTCTTCGAAAAGGACAAATCTGTGCATAGCATATATCTAGACTTTTGCAGTCCTACTTTCTGTAATCGCTGTCTGTGAAGACGATATCCTAATTCCGAGAAATGGTCCAGTCCTTCATTCCACAGAAACAGCTGCAGAATTATTTCAGCATCCGGTCCTGTTGGCTGAGAGAAACAAACTTTCAGTAAAGAACAGTAAAACTGTGTGTGTGTGTGTGTGTGTGTGTGTGTGTGTGTGTGTGTGTGTGTGTGTGTGTGTGTGTGTGTGTAAGATGTTTGGCTCAAAAAAAAAATGAAACCAACAGACATGCTTAAAACTCTCGAGTTAAAGGGAAAGTGCAATAGAGTAAATGCAAGCCTACAAGTACATAGGCCCTCCTATTTGATCCAAGTCTCTGTTTCAGAGAACACACTGAGTTAATAGTGTAATAAGTTTTCATAACATTTATATGGAATTTACATTACTTGGGAAATATACACCTTCCAAAAGAATAACTTTTTGCTCATGAAGTATGACACCACCAGCATTTCTTAAAGGACAACTACCTGTTTCTGCACATTTCCTCAAATCTAGCATGTAATTCTTCCCTATCTTATGACATTAGCACTGCAAAATATTTCCACTTGTAAAGAAAATAGTAATTTTTGCAGTTCTCTCACCCGGGCATTGTTTAAACTACCTGGGCACTATAACAGTTCAGTAATGACACCCTTTGTTTTTTGTTTTGTTTCTGTTGCTGCTCAAAGAATTGTCAAGCACTACCTTTATACCCCCTAATTACGCATGCAGCAGAGTCTTTTATTTCATCCTTTACATGCAAATAAAACAGCATGCAATGCAGTTGAGGGAAGTGGAAGAAATACTCTTCTGTTTTCTTTTTCAAATATTTTTATTTTTCTTCTCTTGTTTTGTTTGTATATTTCAATTCCAGTCGTTATACAAGTCACAGTTCACTTGCATAGTAGAAGAGATACAGTCATAATTAAGTACAATACATCTTGTTGCAAGAGAATTTTCAGTATTACAACAAAATACACAATATAGATGACATGCTATATACGATATATATATATATATATATATATATATATATATATAAAATCAACTTATGATTAAGATTTGTGTCACATTTTGCATACTATTCATAACTGCTACATATGAGGTTTAGATTAGACACAAACTCACGAAATATGTCTCATGTCCTTTTCAGGTTACATTCACAATAGTTTATCTTTACTCGTCTATCTATTCTTTTAAAATATGATCCATGAGAAGACATCAGTATTTTAGAAAATATGAACACTTACTTTGGTTATTCGTTGTCAATTTATGTGCTGATATATCCTTTATTGCTATACTTCTGAAGCCCTCCCATGACAGTTTGGTTCGATTAGGTCTAAGTGATGTACAATTTTAAAGAAGAAAAGAGTGTAATTAGAATATGGAGATTATGTTTGGGTAACTTTTGAGAGAATTCCCATGATAATGTGGATTTTTGAAATCCCATTTCTCTAGTCTGACTCTGTGAGCACCATACTTTATAAGTACATTTACAGCTTCAGAAGATGTGGAATAAGTCAGCAATTTGTGATTAGCAGCACAGTTTGGTGAAACTTCCGAGTTGAAAATTGTGGAGTATTTCTGGAGTAAAGTAAGCACTGTTGTTTATCATTAATTGTGTATATAAGAGTTTCTTAAAAGGGATTAATTTTTAATGTTTTTATTTAGATTTTTTTTCTTTTCAGCAATTTCTTTGAGCTTCTCGACTCAGTATTTTGAATACATAATAGATGTTTGATATCCAAGGGGATACTACAAGCCTATATGTAGAGAACATTTTTTTCTTAAGGTTACTAAGTTCCCTAATGCATTGCACACTTCTTTATCATTTACTTCAAAATCTCCTATTATTGAGTATTATATTGAATATATTAGCTTGTCTCATAATATCATGTACACTGCTTCTCACTGTACTCCTTTTGTAAAGTGCACATAGGATTACTACTGCTTCAAGCAAGCACATACTGTGCACCCTAGAACACAAAAAAGGAAAAAAAAACTAAGGGTAATGCTGCTCAATGCCAGAAGTCTAAATCTCAAAATGCACGCACTCGAGGCCCTTCTCAGTATGGAGAACATCGATGTCTGTGCTGTGACAGAAACCTGGTTCAAGGCTCCTAAGAGCACCCCAGCGCTATCAGGTTTTACCTCATATCATGCGTTCCGGCCCCAAAATCCGGACAATACCAAGAAAGGAGGGGGGGTATCCATATTCATCAAGGACACCCACACCTCAAGACTGGTGGCAACGCACGATGCATCGGAGACCATCCAGGTGCAATTAACCATAGGCAAGACTGCTCTGCAAATTGTAGCATGTTACAGGCCACCCTCACAAACTCAGGAACCTCACATGGCCTTCCTGAAAACACTAGAGGGATAAATGTATCACCAAACACCATCATACTAGGTGACTTCAATTACCCTAATATAGACTGGGAACACTACTCAAGCCCAAACACCCTAGCCCAAAAGTTCCTGGAATTCATAAACTCAAATGCCATGGAACAACTAGTCACCATCCCCACAAGAGGAGATAACATACTTGATCTCATCATCACGAACATGGGAGCACAATGTTCAACACCGGAGGTGTACCCCTCACTGGTGAGATCAGACCACAACCTAATCTCGCTGGAGGTCCTCATCCCACCCCCACCTGAAATAAAAAAGACCACAGTAAAGAACTTCTCAAAAGCCGACTTCACACTTCTAAAGACTAGTGTGGTCTCCTTTAAGGCCCCGAGCCATGGAAAACAGTACTCAAGCCGCTGAATCACTTACAAATGCCTTCTACCAGCACCTGCAGGACTGCATGGATAAGGCAATCCCAAGCAAAACAAAGACTCTTTGTACCAAAGGCAAGCGTCCAGTCTGGTGGACCCCAGCCATAAACAAACTCTACAACAAAAGGAGGAAGCTACTACAAGATAGAGCAAAATCCTTAAAAGGTAAGACACCCTTGATCACTATAAGTAAAAACTAAGAGCTCTCATAAAATCATCCAAAGCAAATTTCGAGAGAAAAATAGCTAAAGACTCAAAAGACAATCATAAGGCCTTCTTTAGCTATGTTAGAAACCTGGGAGGAAACTCCCAGATATGCTCAGAGCTAGTTCAAAATGATGTGAAGATTACTGATCCTACAGACATTGCCAACATACTGGCTGACAGGTTCAGTGCAAACTTCTCCCCTCCCCAAAGGAGAGATATCTATACCAAACGATTGCAGCCCCCAAACATCTCCAGTGCCCAAGTGAGAACTGCTCTCTCCAAAGCAAAAACACAGCATCCATGGGACCTGATGGTGTCCCCGGCTGTGTGCTCCATGAACTCAATGAGGAATTAAACCCACAGCTAGGACAGCTGTTTAATCAAAGTCTTACCTCTGGATACGCACCCAGGAGTGGCGCACTGCAACTGTGGTACCACTTCACAAAGGCGGTGCCTCCACCGACCCTGGAAATTACCGCCCATTAGCTTGACAAGCCTTATCTGCAAAGCCATGGAGAGGATCATAATGGACCTCATAAATAAAGACATAGGGAATTTGCAGACTTTGGATCCAACCCAGTTTGGCTTTGTCAAAGGCAGATCATGCCTTTTAAACTTGGTTGACTTTTTGAAACAGTCACCAAAGCCATTGATGAGGGAAAGGCAGTCCATACAGCCTACCTCGATCTGGCTAAGGCCTTCGATACAATACCCCACTCGGGTATCATTGAAAAACTCATCAGCTTAAATGTCAACCCATACATCACAAGATGGGTTGCAAACTGGCTGAGTGACAGAACCCACAGGGTCAGAGTTGCTGGCGCCATGTCAGACTCAAAGCCTGTCACAAGTGGTGTCCCACAGGGCTCAGTCCTGGGCCCACTCTTGTTTGGCATCTACTTTTCCAAGTACAAGCAAACACAGGAGGGTTATGGCTGACAAAGTTTGCAGATGACTGCAAACTGGGCGCCATAGTAGAAAACACATCTGACACAGATATCCTTCAGAAGGGTCTCACAGAAGCGGATAACTGGTGCCAGAGCCACGGCCTAAAGTTAAATGCCAAAAATGCATAGTCATACCCTTCGGGAAAAACAAGGTTACCCCTAGCTACCAAATAGGTGGCAATCCACTGAGCACAGAAGAAGTTATCAGGGACCTGGGGACCCAGGTTGATAGTAGTCTGTCATTCGACACCCATGTAGCTAAAGTAGTTAGGAAGACCTTCTACATTGCCCACCTTATCATGAAGGGATTCTCATCTAGATCAAGGGAGGTCATAGTCTCCCTTTACTCATCACTCATCAGACCAATGATTGAGTACAATGCCCCATTCGGAATGTATCTGACCCGACACTTGCAGCAGCTGGAGAGGCCACAAAAGTTCCTCACCAAAAGGATAAAGGGTCTCAAAAATCTGTCCTATGCTGCCCGACTGAAAGAACTCCAGCTCTGTTCAGTCGCTTACCGCTTGCTCAGAGGTGACCTTTGCCTAACATACAAGGCCATGTCAAACCCAGATTTGATGAATATGCTTCACCTCAAAAAATCTAGATCCATCAGAGCCACAAGGGTGGGAGACTTAAACCTTGACACGGCTATTAATAGGACGTGCTGGAGGGATAGATTCATCACCCAAAGACTCCCTATGCTGTGGAACAAAATCCCGGTACATGTGAGGCAGAGCACCTCGCTGGCCTTGTTCAAGAGAAATCTTGACCAATGGATGGGAGATCGCAGATATACCCCAGGGATTACCTCAGTGTCACTGCTCGACAGAGGCACAGCAAAATAATGGGTATAGTTCCCCATACTAAAGGGGTGGCGTAAGCCACAAAACGATGGGCTAGGCTTGTAAATGCCCTCGGGCAGATAGCCTAGTATGAACCTATGCACCTATGTTATTCACTTATATGTACTTGTTGTTTGTCTTTTTGGCTTTTCCCGGTTAGGGGTCGCCACAGCGGAACTCCGGTCCGCTAATGATTGGCAGTCGATTTTTATGGTGCCGAGTTGCCAGCCCGACGCCCAACCTTCAGCGAAGGCACACCCATTCACGCATGTCTTTTGGAGGCCACACGACCGCAGGGAGGACATGCAGACTCCACACGGAAGGCACTTCGACCATGAATCAAACAGGAGAACCTCTTGCTGTGAGGCAACAACGCTACCGCTGTACCACCGTGGCTACTTATATGTACTTGTATGACTGTTATTAAAAATTTGTGATGCTGTTGAGCTTTTCTCCCTGGGTTTCCAATAAAAAAGTGCTTTTGCTTATCCAGACATTCCCAGTCAACAAATGTCAAATAAAATAAATAAATAAAAATATTGAAGTACACAGTTTTCTCTGATTTGCCTTAGCATTATGATGTATCCTTTCAGAAGGTTAAGGATATTCCTGGTGTTCTCTAAAGATTTTTTTTCCTATATCTGTAAATACCCCAGACATTGCATTTCTTAATGAGCGGATAGTTGTCCAAGTTTATCATCTTGCTATTTAATTTGAGGTTTGAATTCAGATGTATTGGTTGTAACTGGATGTAAATATTGGCCAAGTTTAGTGCTTCCATCATTTTTTGAAATCTAATTATTCTATGTTTTAATGAAATCTGCTATCCCTTAAAATTTCCTGTTTTTTTAATGAAAGAGCTTTGGAATTGATTTGACTGTTTTTGAAATAGTCGTACCATAATTTAGTCCATAGTTGATACCATTCTTTACATTTGTGATTATATTCAGCAACTTGAATGGTCTTGTTTGAACATATTATATCATAGTACAAGTTAAAGTCAATAAACTTAGCTAAAACTACATTTAGCTTTCTAAAGAAGTTTTTCTGACCTATTAACCATGTTGCATTGAGTTGAAATAATAACATTGGCAGAATATTCATTTTTATAATTGCTGCTTTTGAAAGAATGGATAGCTTAATTTTTCCCCATCTCTGGATATCCTGTTCAATGTCTGCCCATATCTTTAGTAAATTATTCTGCGTGAATAGCTTTGAGTTATGTTCAAAGGATATCACTAAGTATTTTAGGGAGTATTTCAGTTTTATTTCCAACATGGGAAAATATTAATCGGTGTGACCTGCTAGATTAAGAGGGAAAGTTAGTGATTTTGTAGGATTAATTTCGTAGTTTGAAACTGTTGAAAAGCTGTTAACTGAGTTTAGAATTTTGCTCAAGCCAGTGTTAGGGAGTGCGAAATATAAGTTTAAATCATCAGCAAAATTTTGGAATATGATGGGTACGTTTTTCAAGTTATGAGTAAATATAGAGGTTCTGTACATAAGTTAGAGGTATGGAAATAGCGGACATCCTTGTCTGGTCCCATTTTGAATTTTTATTGGATTTGAATTTGTTTTATTAATGTATAGAGTTGTTTTAAGTGCTCTCGTATAAATTTTTTATTATATTTGTAACTTCTTGTAGTACATCAAAATAAGGCAGTAGAGAAAATAAAAAGTCTAGGTCTACTTTGTCAAAGGCTTTTACATCTATCTAAAGCACAGGCATAGACAGGGTTTTTATTTGGTTTAGATGGCAAGATCATTGTGTCTAAGATTAATGTGTTATCACATGTCTGCCTACTGTTCATGTATCCTGACTGTCTAGGTGATATTATGTTTGGTAATACTTTTTTCAGTCTGTTTGTGAGTAATACAGCTAGAATTATGATGTCTAGATTTATGAGAAAAATTGGTCTGTAGTTTGCTGGGGTTTTGTTTTCAAATTTTGTTTTAGATATAAAGATTGTCTTTTGAGTTATTTAAATATAGATCTGCAATGCCATATTCCCTTATATAGTTATAGATTTTCAGTAAAGGTTTTGATATTTTCTGTCCAAATGATTTATAAAACTTAGCAGTATAACCATGAGGCCCAGGAGCTTTACTTGTTTTCAGACTATTTATTACTGAAATTATTTCTTGTTGAGTGAAAAGAGCCTTAAATAGATCCTCCTGTGTTTGATTTATCTTGGGAAGTTTAGATTCTTTAGGAAAGTATCTAACTCCGTAGTTTTTAGCTTTTGTGGGCCATATAGTTTTGTATATAAATTTTCAAAAGTTTTAATAATTTCTGACTAGTAATGTATGTGTTTCCTTGGTATTCAGTTTCTGATGTTGTAAAGACACTGTATTAACATTTTCTAACACCAGAGCTCTTGGACATGCTCTCCTTAAAGAAATCCCCATCCCTCCGAGCTACACGCTCTAGGGACCTAAACCTGGTCACAACAATAAACAGAACATGCTGGGAGGGATAGATTCCTGTCCCAGAGACTTTCCATACTCTGGAACAAACTACCTATCTATGTCAAACAGAGCTCCTCATTAGCACTCTTCAAGAAAAATCTTGATGATTGGATGGGAGATAGGAAATTCACCCTGGGGATCACTTCTGTGGCTCTGCTCGGCAGGGGCACAGGAAAATAATTTTCTTGGGTGGCGAAAGCCAGGGTACCTTTTTGGCTAGGCTTATACAGGCCCTAGGGCCAATAGCCTAGTACCTACCTATGAACCTATAATGTCCTTCTGTTCCCATGTTGCAGTATTCATAACTTTTGGGTTATCCTCTGCTTAGCTACCCGAACGTCCAGTCAGTACACAAAAGTTTTAGCCACTGCAAGGTACGTGGGACGTCTGACGTTGGCCGTAGAGTGTGTGGGCCATAAAAGTGACGTCTGCACGTACCTTTCCTCAGAACTTCTCTGCCGCCAGTCGCATGTCAGCTCTTTCTGCCATCTCTGCAATCGGCTCTTCGAATTTAAGATAAGCACCCTGCTGGGGCCATGTTCTTCTCTTTTTGGTCACTGCATGCCTGCTTAGGTTCAAATCATCCAGGAAAGGAAAGTGTAGATGCAGACGCCTGCGACCTCTGCCTTTTCTGCCTAGGGCCCAACCATGATCATAAAACCTGCGCGATTTGTCAGGCCTTCATTTCTAAGACTCTTCGTAGCCATGTGCATGCCCTAAATGTCTACTTAGAAAAACAGCGTCTTAAACATCTGGCTCTAGTAATGGAAGGGCTGTCCAGTCAGACCATCGAGCCACCAAAAAAGAAGAGCAAAGTTTCCAGGCTTGAACCTACTAGTGTGAACCTCCTCCACTGGACATATTCCCCCTGTGACCGAAGTTCACCTGGAGGAATGTACGGAACCAGCCGAGTTAGGTTTAGCGAGTACTGTTGGGAGGCCGCAGAACCCAATGCTGAAAGCATGTCCGTGGAGGCTGTGTAGACGTTGGGCGCCGATGACAAGGGAGTACCTCTGCTCACAACAGACGTCCAGACCTGTCCTTCCACTGCTTTAGAGCACTCTGAACCTAGACCCTGCTTAGGCTCTACCCCCTCCAGGCCTACCTTTTCCTTAAAAAGGAAACAAAAGACAAAACATGTCTCTCCTCCTTCAGAAAGCCTGCCTGATTGGCAAAATTTCTCTCAAAGCTTATTTAATGTTTTCATTACCCTTAGGCCTTCTATGCCTGCTGCACCTCTAGTTATCAGTCCTAGGCCTCAGACTGAAGATCCAGTTCGTCTTGAAGTTGAGGATTCTTCAGTGGACTCCCTTTCCTATGCCTCTCAGATGCCTTCCCCTCTTGGGTATGCCTCCCCCGAAGAGGACTCTGCTGAGACAGATTCCATGGGAGACGAACTCACCTTTGGTGAAACTCTCTCTGAAATGAGAGTGTTTTTTAAATCGGATTCCACTGAAATGTCTGAGGTTCAAAAGAGGTATTATGAACTCTTACAAATGGACACCCCTTCACCTTCTGCCATCCCTCCAGTCTTACCAGCCTTTTTGAACACCTTCAATGCAGCCTCTAAAAACCCTGAATCCCAACCACCAGCCCCTAGAAGGCCTGACAGATTTTATAAGCTCCCAGAAGGGGCCACATTTCTGATTAAATGTCCTGTTGCAGACCCTGGCACTGTTTGTCTCTACAGACAAACCCTCCAGATTACTTCCCTCCACCTCTGTCCTTCCCACTGATTGGGACAGTAAGACCATGGAAAGCATTGGCAAAAAAGTATACACCTCTGCCACTTTGGTTTTTAGGGTGGTTAACTTTGGCTTTTAGGGCGGTTAACTACCATAGGTTCATAGGTAGGTGCTAGGCTATTGGCCCTAGGGCCTATATAAGCCTAGCCAAAGGTACCCTGGCTTTCGCCACCCAAGAAAATTATTTTCCTGTGCCACTGTCGAGCAGAGCCACAGAAGTGATCCCGGGGTGAATTTCCTATCTCCCATCCAATCATCAAGATTTTTCTTGAAGAGCGCTAATGAGGAGCTTTGATATAGATAGTTTGTTCCAGAGTATGGGAAGTCTCTGGGACAGGAATCTATCCCTCCAGCATGTTCTGTTTATTGTGGTGACAAGGTTTAGGTCTCTAGACCGTGTAGCTCATAGGGATTGGGATTTCTTTAAGTGGAACATGTCTAAAGGCTCTAGGTTTGACATAGCTTTGTGTGTTAGGCAGAGATTGCCTCTGAGTAGGCGATATGCAACAGAGTAAAGCTGCAGTTTTATGAGACGGTCTGCATAGGGCATCTGTTTGAGGCCGGTAATCCTCTTTGTGAGGTATTTCTGAGGCCTTTCCAGTTGTTGTAGATGTCTTGTGAGGTACATACCAAAAGGGGAATTGTACTCTATAATGGTTCTAATGAGTGACGAGTAGAGGGGAACAATGACCTCTTTTTCCTGGATGAGAAACCTTTTGTGATGGTGTGCCACGTAGAATGATTTCCTGACTATTGTGGCGATGTGATTATCAAAGGAGTGACTACTGTCCACCTGTGTCCTAAGGTCTCTTATCACACTTTCAATGTTAAGTAGACTACCGCCTATGTGGTAGTTCATGGGTACTGAGCTTTTACCAAAAGGGATGACAATGCACTTTTTGGCATTGAGTTTGAGGCCATGGCTTTGACACCAGGCATCTGTCTCAGCGAGGCCCTTTTGTACGATGTCCACATCTTTTAGAGTTTTGATTATGGCTCCTAGTTTGCAGTCATCTGCGAACTTCATGAGCCAAAGACCTTCTGTGTTGGCCTGTACTTCAGAGAAGTAGATACCAAACAGGAGAGGACCCAGGACTGAATCCTGTGGTACTCCACTTGTCAACTGGTCTGAAGTTGGATTTGGAGTCTGCTGCTTTCACAGTGTGGGTTCTGTCAGTGAGCCAGTTGGCAACCCATCTTGTGACATAGGGATTTATACCTACTTTAGTGAGTTTGTCTATAATTCCAGAGTGGGGGATGGTGTCGAAAGCCTTGGCGAAACCTAGATAGGCTGTGTGAACCACCTTACCCTCATCTACAGCTTTGGTGACTGCTTCAAAGACGTTTATCAGGTTTAGGAGACATGATCTGCCTTTTACAAACCCGAACTGGACGGGGTCCTGAGTTTGGAGATTACCAATGTCATTGTTTATAAGTTCCATGATGATACGTTCCATAGCCTTGCAGACCAGGCTCGTTAGGCTAATGGGGCAGTAGTTTCCGGGGTCTGTGGTGGCTCCCCTTTGTGGAGTGGGATAACTGTCCCTGTGCGCCATTCAGTGGGCACATAGCCTGAGGTGAGGCTATGATTGAACATGGTACTTAGGTGGGGTGCCAGTTCGTTCTGTAGTTCATGTAGAACACAGCCTGGGATGTCGTCAGGTCCCATGGATGCTGTCAGGTCCCATGGATGCTGTGTTCTTGACTTTGGATAGTGTGTTTTTTACCTGTGCAGCCGTGATTACAGGAACTTTGCATTCTTCTGGTATAGAGATGGGCCCTTTAGGGGATGACAGGGGGGTAAAGTTAGCACTGAACCTATCTGCCAGGATGTTGGCAATATCAGTTGGTTCTGTATATTTAGTGCCATTGTGCTGTAACTCGGAGCAGATCTTGAGTGTTGCCATTGAGATTCTTGACATAGCTATAGAATGCTTTGTGGTTGTCTTTAGCGTCAGTGGCGATTTTGTTTTCATAACTAGCTTTGGAGGATTTTATGAGGGATTTCAGCTTCTTACTGAGGCTGACCAGAGAGTTTCTCCAATCATGGGATTTTACTCTTTTTTTTTTTTGTAACAGTTTCTTCTGTTGTAGAGTTTGTTTATGGCAGGGGACCACCAGATTGTCTTCCTTTTTTTTGGAGGATAGCATCTTGGTTCTGTTAGGGGGTTGCACGATCCATGCACTCGTGTAAGTGCTTATAAAATGCATTTGTGTAGGATTCAGCAGTCATACCTCTATTGTCTGTCAGCATGGGTGTCGTGAAGTTTGCCACTTCTGTCTTAAGAAGCGTGAAGTTGGCTTTGGAGAAATTTTTTTACTGTGGTTTCCCTAATGGGGGGTAGGGGAGGGATGTGGATGTCTAGGGTGATTAGCTTGTGGTAGGATCTGACCAATGAGGAATTGACCTCTGGTGTGGAGCACTGGTTGCACATGTTGGTAATAACCAGGTCTAGGATATTGCTGCCCCTGGTGGGGGTGTGGATAAGTTGATCCATGGCATTGGAATTTATGAATTCCAGAAAACGTTGAGCACAAGAGTTGGTACATCAGTAGTTTTCCCAGTTAATGGTAGGGTAGTTGAACTCGCCCATTATTAGGGTGTTAGGTTGTACCCTAATATTTTCCAGTGTATTAAGAAATGAGGAGTGGGAATCTTGGGGCATGGTGGGGGATCCTGTAGCAAGCTACAGTTTGGATTGCGGTCTTGCCCAGAGTTAGTTGCACTTGGATAATTTCAGATGCATTATGCTGAGCAACTAGCCTGGAGGTGTGGATATCCTTAAATAATATGGACACACCTCCGCCTTTAGTGTTTCGGTCCAGGTTAGGTGGCCGAAAGGTGTGGTATGAATTATAGCCTGGTAATGCAGGGGTACTGTCTGGAGCCTTGAACCAGGTCTCTGTCACTGCACAAATATCTATGTTCTCCATTTTAAGGAGTGCCTCGAGAGAGAGTGCATTTGAGGTTTAGACCTCTAGAATTGAGTAGCAATACCCTCAAATTCTTCTTGCCTGTACCTGTTAGGGTGGTGAATTTGTCATTTGAACCTTGCCTAAAAAAGGCACTATAGGGGTGGCTAGAGCCTTAGCCAGTATCCAGAATCCCAGGGGCGACAGGTGCGGGCCATCTCTGGCAAAGCATCGTGATTTGTCGATCATGTCATCCCAGGCAGACAGATACTGGATCCCCTTAGAATGACACCAGAAGCTTAGCCAATTGTTGAAGTCAATCATTTTGTCCTTGTACTGTGGTATCATTCTGGGTGATGGCAGGATGCTACTCAGGGCTAGGGTCATACCTGGCTGGGCTACAAGATCAGACAGCTCCTCCATGTCCCTTTTCATGTAGTCCAAGGAGGTATGTCTCAGGTCATTCACACCAACGTGGACAATGACAGAGTCATATCTGTGCATGTGTTATGTGGCGGATCCTGGCACTCAGCAGGCAGCTGACAGTAACTTTCTCCTTGTTTAGCCTGGTGAGTGGAACATCAGTGTGCCTGACTATAGAGTCACCTATGACTAGAGTGTTGGGTACGTTGTTATGCCTTATGGGCTGTGGTTGAGTGGCACACTGAGTTTGTGGGCTATGTGTCATTTGGGTTGGGTTGGGGGTTGGAGGTTGCTCGTGTTTCTGCTTTGGAGGTCCCTGTTGCTTGGGCAGGTTTTTACTGAGAGCCTCCGCGAATGTAGGTGTGTGTTTTGTGTTTCTGTGTGTGTATTTTGGTGGTGTAGGCTTTGAGGGACTATGTGCTGAATGTGGTGTGGTGCAAGTGTTTACCTTCTCCTCTTGACTGTCTAGTCCAGTCTTGGGTGAAGAGAGCTTTGCTTCCAGTTTGGATATATAAGTGCATCTCTCACAGGTTGTAGTGTTGGGTGGTAGGAGGAGAGGATTGTCTGTGTAAATGAGGCAATTACTGCATTGCCCCAAGATGCCCAAATTCATCAGTAGACAGGGGAAAACACTGGGAGCTCACCCTTAGACATGCCTGGATAGGTGCCTATTTGTTAAGTACTAGAAACTGTTTTCTTCTAGACAGTAAATAAAGTTGAGTGCTGTAGAAATTTGTAGCTTATTTAGTGCTTACAATAAGTTCTTAACAAGTGCTGAGCTCAAAGAAACAGACTTGAGTGCTGAAACAAAAAAATGGCTAGTTCTAAGAAACAAAATTAAGCTAAGAAGGCTTCTCTCCAACACAGAAAGGCTTGGGGGCCTAGAAGCCTAGAAATAGTCCTGGACACAGCAAATCTATATCCAGACTAGACTACCCACAGGAAAGGCAGGAAACATGCTTAGAATTTTTTTTTTTTTTTTTTTTTTTTTTTTTTTTTAAGTATGTATGCCCTGACCTTTTGGACTCAGGTTTCTAAACATTTGGCTGATCTCACAGACTCGCCTTCTAAGTCTGAAATATCTAGCCTCATCACTTTGTCCTCTCAAGTGACAAGACACTTGTTCAGATGCAGCTATGATGCTGCAGAGGCCTCGGCGAGATCTGTAGCTTCTGCCTCAGGGCTTAAAAGGTATTCTTGGCTGAGATTTCAGCCCCTACCTGATGATATCAGGGCTATACCTGATGATATCAGGGCTAAACTTCTGGATTCACCCCTGGACAATTCTAAAGTGGCAGAGCTTTTCAAAACCATTCAGCAAAAGGGGAAGGAATTACAAGACTTCAACATTTGTTTGTCTCTCCAATCCCTAAATTCCATAGGAATTATCCCACCAAGACATAGTTCATCAGGAAACATTCTGCTTCTAACTCTCAATCTAGGAGCAAAAAGAGCTCCAGGAAGCAGCAGCCTCCTTCCAGGTCTGCTCCAACTCCAGTTCAGAAACCTCAGTTTCAGGACAGGCCAGGTAGTCTGTGCTTATCTGGAAACCAAGATGAAAACTCCAAACCAAATAATTTTGGATGCGAGTTCCAGCCTTCCTGGAAACAGTTAACAGCTGACAAGCGAACCAAACCAAACGGTCTTAGGTTTGAAAAAGGTTCTACGGTAATCCAGTAATCAAGAACCACCGAAAAACAGCTTGAACACAAACTACTGATAAACGAACCAAACCAAACTGCCTTTAGGTTAGAAAAAGTTCTCCAGTAGTCTGGTATTTAAGTGGCAAGAAGAGGGAGTGTTTTATTCTGAAGAAGTCTACGGACGAAACCTAGGTAGATCGTGCAGTTTGTGTTGGCAGTTTGTGTTTGAAGCTGTCCTGTGAGCAGTTCCTGTTTTGGTTTTACTTCATTAATAAATCGTCATTTTTGGAAACGTTTGACTACTGGAGAACTTTTTCTAACCTAAAGGCAGTTTGGTTTGGTTCGTTTATCAGTAGTTTGTGTTCAAGCTGTTTTTCGGTGGTTCTTGATTACTGGATTACCGTAGAACCTTTTTCAAACCTAAGACCGTTTGGTTTGGTTCGCTTGTCAGCTGTTAACTGTTTCCAGGAAGGCTGGAACTCGCATCCAAAATTATTTGGTTTGGAGTTTTCATCTTGGTTCCTAGTGTGTTCAATGGAGGGCGAGTCATCTCCGGTTGACCTGGTAAATATGTTACAGCAGATTAAGGAACAGCTTAATGAACATTCTGTTTTAATTCAAAAACTGTTACAGCAAGAAGTCATTATTCCTACCGGTTCCACGACTGAAAGTCTGGGTTTGCCACTTACCCAGACTACACCTGAGAATTCACGGTGTACAACCAGGAGGGATGAAAGAAATAACATTGGTTTTTCAGTGCCTAGCAGGAATGCTAATGTTAACATTATTAACAGTGACAAATGGAAAGTTAATGAATACAGTTTCAATGGAGAAAACAAACACGTAGGATCCACTGGGGGAGGAAGTGGTTTAAGACCGCTAAAAGACATGCTCAAATTATTTGAGAGAAGTTTGTTTAAATTAAAACGGACTCAATTGGAGAACAGTTACTTGAAAAGGAATATAGAATTGGGTGTCGTGCCCAAAGGTTTACGTTTGTGGAGATATCCTAATGGATGTGATAGTAACCAACTTATGCTTAAGGAGTTGCATGCATTATTTGATAAGACTGATATAAGTATTATGGAAATTATGATCAAATTTAATGAGGCCAAGATAGATGGGTTAATTAAGGAGCTGGAAGATATAAATGATAAAATCAGTGGGGACTTGTTGTTCGAGCAATATTATACGAACTACATTAATATTATCAAAGAAGTGGACAACAGTTGTGATAATATTTATATCAAGAAGAACAAGAAAATTCAGCGTGATATTAAATTGTATGAAAAAGGTAACACATATCCCAAATCCAGCAAACCGATTGGTACCCACGGTAACCATTCAGTACGTAACAACACAGGAAGACATGGGTCGTCCGATGATGTCACTTCCCGAGAGGAACAAGAGTTCAGCAATGGTGAGATGCGTGAGGTCAGCAGCCCAACGGACGACATTCCGAGGAGATCCGAGAGGATAAGAAACCGGAGGGACAACATGGAGAAGGAAGAATACGATTTATATGGAGCCCGTCCGAAGAGGCAGCAGTTTTTTCGACAAGTAACCAACAACGCGTGGGGAGTATGCAGATAGTCGAGGGGGAGACAGCAGAAGCCATTAATTTTGTGTGCGGAGGTTCTGGTTATAACAACGGAGACATACCCATGGTTCATGAGGTTTTAGGTGGATTTTTGTGTGAAACAGAGTTCACGGCAAGTACTATTGGGGACACTGCAAGGGATACCGATGACGCTACTGCGTTTGGGACAGTAGTCAACAAAACTCAGGTAAGAGCTGAGAACATATTTCCTATACTTCCAGTTGACAATAATGGAATTCCGACTACATATCATGGACAAGTAGACATTAACACTTCCACGGATATATCCGTTAACCACGAGGTTATATCGTTTATTTCTGATCCAACTGATAGCGGACTTTTAAGTTTAAGTATTTATGATGTTGTTGACAATGCATATGTAATTAATGACACTAACACGGATGTGTATAATGACGAAGTTAAGAGAATTTTTAACGACAGTGATAATATTTTTGGTACTGTTGATATTCATATTAATGGTGGTTCAAATACGAGTTTTTTAGATTCTGTGGACATGGGCAATGGTCAGGAGAGTATGGTAAATGCAGCACAGGTGAATTTGGGTAACAACCAATTTGATGAGGAATATAGGTTTAACACAGGGTTGAGTAACCCAGTTACAATTATTAATTCAACCCAGGACTTTAAGGTATACAATTATTCTAATGTTAAATTAGGAATGGAACACGCCAATTTTTTTTCAAAGGGATTTAATTTTGTTCCTTGTAGAAAGGGCAATTTGGTAAATTCCATTATTGATTTAAAATTATTTGCAAGAAAAATAAATCTACAAATTTTATTTCAAAATAATAACAACAATGTGGAAACACAAAGAAATATTTCTTTAACAAAACCAAGTACGTATAATCCACCAATGAATGGAATGGTGGCCCTATTTGAAAAAATTAGTGAGAGAGACATTAGGGAATATTTCAGAACATATAATAAAAATGAAAATATGAACATGACTGTGGATGAACAAAAATTATTGGAAAATATACAGGAAATGAAATCTATTCGCATCATGAAACCCGATAAGGGTAATGGTGTTGTGGTGGTGGATAAAAGTGATTACACCTCTTATATGTCAACAATGTTAATGGAAGATTCATACATGGAGGTTAGTTTGAATGAGATTAACATTGCTTATAGGGATATTGACATGGGCTTACAAGACATGTTATATCAAGGACAGATATCGGAAAAAGATTATAATTTTTTATGTAATAATTATCCTCACATTAGTGGTATCTTTGGTATCCCAAAGATACACAAGGGATTGGATAATTTAAAATTCAGACAAATAGTGGACGGCAAAAGAAATAAAACCTGTTTTATTAGTCAATATTTGGACTTTCACTTGCAGAAAGGAATAAGGAAGTTTCCCCACATTTTGAAAGATTCGTGGGATTTCTTAAACAGGATGAAGGTTTATGAATATCAGAAAGATAATGTGTTTGTCACAGTGGACGTTTGTAATTTATTTACATCAATACCACATGACATTGGTTTAATGTGGTTGGAGGAGCAAATTTTTGAAACAGGAATGTACGAGCAAGATGATATCAATTCAATGATTAGATTAATGGAGATGGTACTTAATAATTATATATACTATGAGGGGAATTATTACAAGCAGATTACAGGCGTTGCAATGGGGGCAGCATGTGCCCCCATTTACGCTAACTATGTAATGGCATATTGGGAGAATAATTTTATTTTCAACAGTGAACACTACACAAACATAAATTCATATTGTCGTTTTTTGGACGACATTTTCTTTATATGGAAAGGTGATGATAGTGGTTTAAAGAGATTTTTGGAATATATAAATAACACTATCTGTTTTTTTAAATTTACACATGAAATTAATTCTGAATCAATTACTTATTTGGATGTAAAATTAACTTTAAATACGAATGATGGGTTGTTGGTTTCTAATATACATAGAAAACCCACCTTTTCAAATTCCTATTTACAGTTTAACAGCTGGCACCCTGACCATCAAAAGAAAGCTATTGTAAAGGGACAGATGGTCAGGGCTGCCAGAATGGTTAGTGAGTATAGGGATTTCTTGGATGAAATGTCGTTTATAGAAACGCTATTTATAAATAGAGGTTATCCTAGTGAGTTATGTTCTGATGTATATGAGGAAGTGAAACGCAA
This sequence comes from Protopterus annectens, assembly GCF_019279795.1. Taxonomy (NCBI): domain Eukaryota; kingdom Metazoa; phylum Chordata; order Ceratodontiformes; family Protopteridae; genus Protopterus; species Protopterus annectens. Next base: position 1,949,386,516 of record NC_056729.1, on the reverse strand, counting down.
AAGATTATCGGGTACATATAGGGCCATTCTGAATACGGAAGGTTTAATGTATGACGAAATTCAAAAGATCAGGAATGATAATCAAAATCAAGTTAAGATTAAATTGCCATATATTATTACTTACAATGATAATGTACACAAAATTAAAAACATATTAAATAATAATTGGGAGATATTTAAATTGGATTATGATATGGCTGAACTATTTCCAGGTAGAATACAATATGTGTATAGGAAGGATGCATCTTTAAAGAACATATTCGAATACAGTGAAAGAAATATACACATAAACAGGCCCAAAGGAAATTACAAATGTGGTAGATGTTCGACTTGTCAGTATATAAAGACAACAGGGGAGAAGTTTATTATTAATGGAACACACATTAGGATTTTTGGGCATTACAATTGTTACAGCACTAATGTGGTTTACCTGGCTTTGTGCCAAAATTGTAAAGCATATTATGTGGGCAAAACCAACCGACATTTTAGGGAGAGAATTAAAGAACATCTGTTGGACATCAAACATTTAAAGCCCACTAATGCCTTGGCAAGGCACAAAATAGATAACAGCGATCATGAATTTAAATTTTGTGTGATTAATCAAATTGTGAAGGATATACAAGGGAGAATTATTGATGTAGATTTGGACATAAGTGAACTCAAATGGCAAATATGTTTAAATGCCTACAATTTTCCTGGACTGAACGAATGTTGTAGCATTAAGCCTCTTTTAAAACTTAAGAATATTAAGGGGCGTTGATTCACGTACTGCAGTATGAGAGATATACATATATATGAATTTTATATATCAATTTTATAATGTTTTTTGTGTACATTTTTAACATACGATTTTAATATTTGACATTGAATATTTAATATTTAATACTTCAACATACATAAGGATATCCATAATATACAATACAAACATAAGTTGGGTCATTTTTAAACATAAACAACAATCACAATAAATTCAACTAATTCAAATAAATCATAATAAAATAAAGCATTTTGCACAGGTAATACATATAGAACATCAATTATACATATTGATCATTTAATATGATACAATATTTATTATTCAACATCAACTATTTAATGTTTGTCATTAGTTATTTATTATTTATTTATTATAGATTTTTAACATTCACTCTAACATTCATACAAATTCGTTTACATATAGATATATATATATACATTTTTACATATATATATATTTTTTATTATACACATGTATACTTAAAGTTAATTAATACACAGACATTGTCCTTTTGTTTATTTATTCACAATTTTATCATTTTTGTATTCTACAAATGTGTATTCTGCAGAATGATACATTCACGTGATTATTGTTGCATGATTTTATTGATTAATTGGTTTCACTGGGGTATTTAAGTGGCAAGAAGAGGGAGTGTTTTATTCTGAAGAAGTCTACGGACGAAACCTAGGTAGATCGTGCAGTTTGTGTTGGCAGTTTGTGTTTGAAGCTGTCCTGTGAGCAGTTCCTGTTTTGGTTTTACTTCATTAATAAATCGTCATTTTTGGAAACGTTTGACTACTGGAGAACTTTTTCTAACCTAAAGGCAGTTTGGTTTGGTTCGTTTATCAGTAGTTTGTGTTCAAGCTGTTTTTCGGTGGTTCTTGATTACTGGATTACCGTAGAACCTTTTTCAAACCTAAGACCGTTTGGTTTGGTTCGCTTGTCAGCTGTTAACTGTTTCCAGGAAGGCTGGAACTCGCATCCAAAATTATTTAGTCTGTGCTTATCTGCCTTCCCCTTCAACCCCTCTGGATTCCATTCCCTTATCCCAAAGACTTTCTGACTGTCTTCCCATCTGGCAAAGCATTACCTCAGACAAGTGGGTCTTGTCTATTATAGAAAAGGGTTACATTTTGACTTGGGTCATTCCTCCCTCCTTAAGAAGCATCCCACAGCCACTGAAGGACCAGCTCCCCTTTTCCAGACAATCTTAGACAGCCTCCTCTCTCAAGGGACTATCCAACCTGTCCCTCTGTCAGAAAAGGGAAAGGGCTTTTTACTCCAGACCTTTTCTAGTCACAAGGAAAGATGGTCCATGAAGACCCATCCTAGATCTCTCCCACCTCAACCTTTTTGTACAAGTACCCACTTTTTACATGCTTACACTCCAGACTCTTTCCCTCCTGCTAATGCCTCAGGCATTTGTGGCCACTTTGGCCATCAACAATACATATCTACATATCCCCATAAGGCCCACCTACAGGAGTTATTTACGATTCTCTGTGGGTTCCTCGCATGTTCAGTTCTCTGCCTTGCCCTTTGGATTATCTGTTGCTCCAGGGGTATTCACCAAGTGTCTGGCTCCAGTGGTAGGCTATTGCAAGGTTCAAGGCATTCAAATTTTTTCATACCTGGAAAACCTCCTGATCCATGCAGGTTGCTCCACTTCCCTACACATCATCTCCAAAAAGTTGTCTCTGTCTTGCAGTCCCTGGGGTTCAACATCAGTTTCCCAAGTCCAAAGTAAACCCCTTCTAGGACCACGTTTTTCTGGGGTACAGAATAAGGACAGATGTTATGATGGCATTCCTTCCACCCCAAAAGATGAAAAGCTGAAGTATAATACCTGCTGTCTGTCATCTACACCACTGCTATGACAGTGAGACAATATCTTAGACTCCTAGGACATATGGCCTCCACTGTACCCATATTACTACTGGCAAGAATACACATGAGAAAACTTCAATGCTACCTGAGGTCCATGTGGACCCAACACTCCCACCTGTTGGACTACAACATTCCCTTCCTACCATGCCTAAGGAAGAAGATCCTTTGGTGTTTGGATCAAGTCTCACTCAACCCAGGACTTCCATTACAACCCCTCACCCCAGTCCAGGGGATGTACACAGATGCCTCAGACTTGGGCTGGGGAGCTGCTATGGGCAGCTTGAAAGTGCAAGGCACATGGGCAGACCCCTTCAAGCGGGAGCATATCAACATCAGAGAAATGAGGACCATCATCCTTGCTCTGAGGGCCTTCCAAAATATTCTGAAGCAAGGCCCCCTGAAGTTGTTCACAGACAATAAAACACTACAATTCTCTGGTATGTGAATAAACAGGGGGTAGCAAAATCTTACTTGCTATGCAGACTTGCACTCCAGGTGTGGGAATTGGCGTCCCAACATAGAGTCCCCCTGCAGGCAGTCTATATTCCCTCCACTCAGAACACTCAGGCAGACACCTTGAGCAGGTCCATGTCACAATCCCACGAATGGATGCTACACAGAGATATGTTCCTGGACATAGTCCATAACTGGGGTACACCACAAATAGATCTGGTTACCTTCCCTCTGAACATCTTCCACTCATTTTGTACCAGGGCACCCAGTCCCTTAGTGAGGACAATGGCCACCCAGTCCCTTAGCGAGGACGATGGCCGCCTTTTCTAGCTCATTTTATTTATTTTATTTTGCATTTGTTAACCGGGTTAGTTTGACTGAGCTTTTGGCTCATTTTAAGTAGAGACCCAGGGAGAAAAGCTCCTCAGGGAATAGAATTTAACAAAAATCAGTTACAGTCAGCAAACGATTACAATCCGGTTACAATAACACATTAAATGAATAATACCTACATAATTGTTTTTGGGTTTAGAGAGCATATATACAAAAGTTGGATGGAGATATAAAGAAATAAAGTGGAGATGACCAATAAGACGGACAGGTTAAAGTTAGTTTTTTAGGAGCAGTCTGACTGAGTATAGATAGGATAGACAGGGAGGAAAGGTAGTAGTGGGAGGGTATTATGAACGAAAGAAATGAAGGAAGGAAGAGGTGGAGAACAATGCTAGAAATAAACTTGGAGTAAGGAGGAGTATTTGGTGTTAGGGTAGTAGTTTTGGGGGGATGACTACAGTGGCAGGACCATTTTTTAGTTGGGTATTTTCAGGTGGATAATTTGAAATGCTTGCTATGGTCAAGGGACTTTATTTCTAGGGATAGATGGTTCCAGGATGTGGCTGGGTTATAGCTATAGAGTAGACATCCTATTTTGGTTTTGGGTTTATAAATCTGTAACAATCCTTGGTCCAAGCTGCATAGTGACCTAGCTGGGGAGTATTTAGATATGATAGAAGAGAGGCTGGGGCAGAAAGAGAGCAAATACAGGATGGAGTGGATAATTTGTAGTTGATGTAGTAGGAGCAGGTGAGGGAATTCAAGCCAGTCCAGTTGCTTATAAGCAGTGGTGAGACTTGTAGGTTTAGTTTGCTGCGAATCTGGCCACCTTATTATAGGTAGTTTCAAGTTTAGAAATGAGAGTGGTGTTAAGGTTTGTGAATATGTGACAGCAGTATAGATGTGTGGGAAGTAAAAAAGCATGGGAGATAGTTATTCTGGTTGTATTGGTTAAGTATTTCTTGTTGTGGTAAAGGTGTCCAAGTTTCTGGTGAGTTTTTTGCTGCAATTTGTAAGATGTTGATCAAACTTAAGCTGATTGTCTATTGTGACACCTAGCAATGTAGTTCTGAGATTGGTGAAGTTTTTGGGGAGGAAGAGTAGGAGCTTAGTTTTCTTAGGATTAAGAATTAATTTGTTATCACTAAGCCATGTCTCAATGGTGTTGAAGGATGCCTGGGTAGCAAAGTGGAGGTCTGATGGGTTGTCTGCAATGGTGATGACAGTAGAGCCATCAGCATATTGCACAAGTGATGCCTGGGGACAAGAGGTATAGAGTAAGTTAGTGAAAATATATATATATAAGGAGAGATATATATAAATAGTAGGGACGTAACAATAAACAGTATGGGGCATTATAATTGTGAAACTAAGGGGGTGATATACATAGCTCTATGTGAAAAATGCAGTTCATTTTATATAGGAAAGACAGAGAGGGTGCTGAAGAGACGAATCTATGAGCATATATATGAAATAACCAAATCTAAAGAAACCAATGAGTTGTATAAACACACTAGGGTATGTGACAGCTCAAAATTCTTATTTTATGTACTGGAACAAGTTAAAAGGGAAATGAGGGGAGGCTTATGGGAAGAATGGCTGGAATATAAGGAGCTTTGGTGGCAAATTGTTAGAAGCCACAAAAATACCTGGATTAAATGAACATATATCATTGTCTCCTGTGTTAAAGTTAAGAGCAGCCAAAATATAAATGAATTGATGGCACTATCATTATTTGAACAACAGATGGCGCTATTTGTTTACAATATCCAGCAACAGAAGAGTAAAATGAACATATAATGAAGAAAATTAAACTAACATTTATTTTAAGTATTTATTTAATTGGTATTTATGTAAGTAAGTTGATCATTGTGTGCATGTATTATATATTAGGATGAATTTATTAATAGTTTTTAATGAGTTTTAATAGACTTTGAATTAAGTTATATACTGTATGGAATTTAATGGATTTTTTAATATACATGAGTCATATAATTTTTATTGGTGGAACCAGGATGCAATTACTAACATTGGTTGAATCAAATTTGAGTATACTATATAATGTTCAATTAAGCGTAATTATTTTATCTGATGAAGTCCTACGTTTGTTGTGGACGAAAACGCATTGTTACTGAAGAGCGTTCATTTAGAGTGATATATTTGTGGAATAAAGTTCTTATTATTTTTGCTGGCGTGTGCTCCTTTCCATCCGGTTGGATTTTTCTTAGTGAAAATATTGCAGAGCAGTGGTCCAAGGGTAGATCCCTGGGGGACACCCATTTGCACAGTGGGGGAGATAGTGCAGAGGGCCATTTAACTGATTGCTGATGGTTAGAGAGATAGCTAGAGAACCAGGAGACGGGGGGAGGATTTTAAGTTGGTGAGTTTGTCCAAGAGGAGAGAGTGGGAGACCATGTCAAAGGCTTTAGAGAGGTCAAGGAACAAGCATGAGACAAGTTTGTTATCACGAGCAAGAGATATTGTATTGATGAAGGATATTAGTGCAGTTGTTGTACTATGATTAGGACGGAATCCGTGTTGTGTGTGTGAGAAGGTTTTCTTGGAGCAGGTACTGCATTATCTGCTTGTGAATGCATTTCTCTAGAATTTTAGAGTGAGCAGATAGGATAGTAATTGGTCTGAAGTTTGATGTATTAGAGGAATTGCAGCCTTTGTAAATGGGTAATGTAAAGAATTTTTCCATATAGAGGGGACATAGGATTCAGAAATAGAGTGGTTGATCAAGATAGAAACAGAATAAGCCAGGGGTTCAGAGGCAATCTGTAGGAAATAGGAGGGTAAATTATCAGCTGAGAGAGAGCAGAGTTTGAGTTTGGAGAGTAAGGATTTTATATAGTTAGTTGGTACTGCTTTGAGAGAGAAAGAGTTTGAAGGGTTGGGAAGAGAAAATGAGGTAGTGAGGGTGTTGACATTGTTGCTAAAGGGAAGAGAATCGATTAAGGTGGTTATCAAGTCTATAAAATGATTGTTAAATTTAATGGCAGTGTCTTCTGGGGTTTTATTAGGGCAAGGGTTAGGATGGGAAGGGTTTCCAGGATGTAGACTATGATTGATAGAGTTCCAGAATTTTTTTGGGTCTGATTTTAGGGTAGTGGGGGGGTTGCATAGAAGTTCAGTTTGTCTTTGTAGATTTTTTTGATTTTGTTTCTAAGTTCTTTATAGGTCTGAAGGAGAGAAGGGGTCCTGGTTTTTGAGGGTTCGGATAGATTTAGTAAGCCAAGGAGCTGTGTTGGATTTGATTCTAATTGTGTGGAGAGGAGCAAGGGAGTTGAGAATGTCAAGTAAGGTGGTGTTGAAAGAGGGGACAGGTTCATCTAAGGGGAGAGTGGTAAGATGAGACCAGTTAATTCTAGAGAGTAGGTCAATGAAAGAGTCAGGGCAGAAATTTGGAAGATTGCGGGAAGTAATATACTTGCAGGGTCTGGTGAAGTGGGGAGTGCGTCTGGTGACAGCTATAGGGCAGTGGTCATTAAGAGCATTTAGAAGGGTCTGGGGGTTGTGGTAGTTTTGGGGGTGGGAGACCAAAATCCAATCCAGAAGAGAGTTTGCTGCAACAGTTTTGGTGGTGACATTAAGTTTGAGATTGGTCAGTAGAAGTTCAGCTGTAGAAAAGGAGGGTAAAGGAGAGTTGGGACTAATTTGAGAGAGATGATCGGAGTATAGTATGGCAACTCCTCCTCCTTTTTTCTTATGCCGATCAAGTCTAAGGATGTTATAGCCAGAAGGGATAAGTTCACTGTCTTGATATTGTGATTTCAATCATGTTTCAGTTAGGGTGACTATGTCAGGGTATAGTTAGCTAACCGGGCGTGGAATTCATTAACTTTATTAACTAAACTCCTGAGGTTAATAGAGTAGAAAGATACTTGCTTTGTTGAGTAAGAGAGGTTGGTTGGTTTAGGTACTTGAGGATTACTGTTCAGGGTAGACTCTGAGGGGCCAGGGTTAGGATAAATGTCTCCTGATAGAAGTAGAGGTTTGAAGTAGAGTAATTGTTTGAGTAGGTGGAGTTTTGTTTTAAAGGGGGAGGGGGAGGTAATTTTATTTTAGGAATGGGAGTGGTAGGGGGAAGGATGTAAGGATGTGGCTGGGGTTTTGTACTTGAGTTTATAGTCCAGCTTGAGTGGTGGAAATGGGGTGAAGGCAGTTGGGAGTGGTAGGAGGTGAGGTAGTAGAGGACATAGAATAGTGGTAGTAGGGAGTATGGTTTGTGTTTTAGAAGACATGATAATTTGCAAGAGTAGAGGAGAGGGTGACAAGGAGGGATGAGAGTCTGTGTAGGATGTGATAGGAAATAGGTAAGTGAGTGTGAGGAGGTGCAAAGGGGAAGAGGTGTGTAAGAAAGGAAATAGAGGAGAGGCGATTAGGGTGGAAGTAGAGGGGTGTGGTTTGGTTGGATAGGTATAAAGGAAATGATATGGGGGAGGTAGGGGGAGCGAAGTGAGGGCAAATGGAGCAGGGCTACACCTACCGAGTAGGAACTATCAGCCAGCCCTGTACCAGAATAAGTCAGGATAACTACTAAACCACCTTTTTTCTCTTTACAGTTCAGGGAGTTTGTTATGTATTTTTTAAGGGGAGTGAGTGGTAGTAAGGTTATTGAATACTGGCGTGGGGGGGGGGGTAGGTCGTCAGGTTCCCACAGTATAGTGCTCACCCAGGGTTAAAATACCTAGATTCCAAGGTGGAATAAGGTAGATAAGTTCAAAACAATATAGGCTTTCAAACAAGTCGTGCACATTATTTGAGGGAGACATTTTCATACTTTTTCTGTCTCCCAAGGTTTGCTTTTCTGGTTAGGTTTTGATCCGGACTTGATTCCCGGTTGGCAGTACTTTTACTGTGCCTTGCACTGGGAGCTTATTTTAATTTGTAGAAGCAGGGGAGAGAAACTAGGAGAAAGAAAAAATAAAGAGCATTCAGTGGATGGGGTTAGGTAGTAGAACAGTCGCCCAAAAGTGCAGAGATGTAAAACACGTTAGAAAAAGTTAGCAGCACTTTCAATAAGCAATCATGTATGCTATAACAAGCAGTATGCTTAGTTTAACTGAGGGCAGTTTACGCTTATGATCATAAAGACCAGCTAGTATTTATACAATAGAGATCAGAAAAGCTCATAAACTCTGAGACATTCGCCCGATGCAGGCAATTTACAGAGACCAGTAAAACAGATTAACACAGCGACATGCACCGGAAGCAGGTGCTTGTCAGAGCACTAAAGCATTATGTAACCTGCTTCTAAACACCATATAACTGTAGTGTATAACTATAGCATGGAAGAGAGTACAAGCTACGTGGTAGGCTAATTCAGGTATAGGTGCTAGACAGTATCTTTACTGTTAGATTTCTTTAAGCTCTAAATATACCACAACAAGGAGCTATTAGCAGTAATTAGAAAGGAAGCAGGAAACATGTCGTGTACAGTCTTATACGTTATTACATAGTGCTAGCAGCCCTTGCAACACAATGTTTAACAATATTAAAAAGAGAGCGTTTTAATTAACAAAAAGACACGCACACAGTTTAACAAGCATTTGATTAATTTAAACAATATAGTTGAAATGAGGTACCTGGTGAGCACACAATCATGCAAACGCTGTCAGCGTAAAGTGAGTGGAAAGGAAAGAGGAATTCAAAAATGGCACCCCATGCTTCAGGGCCCTAATAATAGCTGGGGCCAAATGTGATAGGTGTGGAGGAGGGGAGGGCTACACCTACCAAGCAGGAACTTTCTCATGGAAGGGGATGTTTCTCTATGCATTCCCACCTTCCAACTTCTACAGAAATCCTGTTGAAAATTCAGCAGGATCAACCAGAAATCTTGTTGGTGACTCCCTTTTGGCCAAGACAGCACTGGTTTCCCCTCCTCCTGCATTTAGCCAGATGCAGTCATCGCAAGTTACCTCTCAGATTGTTCCTTCTCACACAGCCAGGACAAGGGATGCCTAATCCATCCCCACTTGGGATCTCTGAACCCTAACCCTGTGCTTGATAGAGTTTTGATCCCTTTCAAACACTTTCACACTGATGATGTGCTTAATGTTCTGCAGGAGGCCAGGAAACCCAATACTAGAAGATCTTTTTTGTCCAAATGGAAACTATTCTCCATTTGGTGTTTTCAAAGACAGCTAGACCCATTTCAAGGAGAGGTCCCTTTAGTGCTGTCCTACCTGTGTGAATTGTTGCAAGCACAGCTGGCATATTCTTTTGTTAAGGCCCATCTAACTGCTATTTCAGCTTGTCTGCCTCTTGACTTCCAGTAACGTTATTCCTTAAGGGAGCACTGCATCTCAGGCCCTCTAGGAGGCCAGTTTCACCCCTATGGGACCTGAACTACATTTTAGAGAAGCTCACTGTTGCTCCTTTTGAACCAGCATCAAAAGCCTTTCTAAAATATTGCTCTTGGAAGACTGTGCTTTTGGTGGCCCTGACATCAACCGGGAGTGTGTCAGAGCTCCAGGTCGTCATGGCCACCGCACCTTTTCTAATCTTCCACAATGATAGAGTGACCCTAAGAACCAACCCGTCTTTCATGCCTAAGATGGTCAATAAGTTGTCCCTGAACCAATGTATTCACCTCCCCACCTTTTTTCCACATCCCCAGAATGACAGTGAGAAAGTCCTGCATTCCCTTCATGTTCACAGACAACTAAGATTATCTATTTTCCAATAATTTTTCTAGAAAACGTTTAAAAGATAATAGTCCTATATTAGAATAGGCCATTGGGGCTACATAGCTGTTAAGCTGCATAATTTTGTGCCATTTGGCTCACTAAGCATTTATGTGTTTCTTTCCCTGTTGTGTTACTGTGAGATCAAAAATAGAACAATACTTGTTTCTCAAAAGTTATATTTCCTGTCATTTTAAATATCTCCATAATTTTCATAAAAATTCTTGAGAGTATGTTGAATGATTTTGTAGATGCAGTCCTTTACAGAATATAAAAGTAGTAAAAAGGTCAGTTTTCTGAAAAAGAGCTTCTTTAGTATGCTCAATAGTAAATGGGTTAAGGGAGTTTCTGCATATTCACTTGAATCTAAAGACCATTTCTCCTTTGTAAATTTTTGAATTAGAGCCTAGTCTTCAATAGGCAAGTCACATTCTTCATTCACACTGTAGATTATACAAATGCCACTCCTTTCACTGTCTGTTTACGACTGATTTTACCACTGCCATTTTATGTATAGTGAAATCATTGTCTCTAAAACTTGTTAAACTTGCAGACTGTACTTTATCTAGATGCGTAGCTGACACGCGTACTGTTGCTGTGCTGACTGTAGTGTAATATCCTACAGTTGCATTTTATTTTTATATTGTTGCTCATTACTGACTAACTAAAATAATTCTTTAGTGTTGCCAGCATTTCTGTCAACTGTACAGAATTTAGAAGAATGTCCAGATTTTTGCCTCATATTTTTGGTCTGTTTTTTTCATAAAATTGTGTTTTCTGGCAAATTAATGGCAAATCATTCAAGACTGAAGTTAGAAAATAATGACAGTCGTTTACGTTTCATACTTCATACCCTTCAAAACATTCCTGCTAATGCAAAACTTCTTATTCTGTCAACTTTCTACGTTTGTAAGAGCAACATTTAAAAATTGTCCCTATTTTTGGGTCTTTGTCCTAGTGTTATTAATGACTCTGTCTGGATTTCTTGCTCTAAGAGGTTTGGTTGCCAGTTACTGATTCCAGGTGAATAGAAACAAAATTAACATGTTATCACAGTTACTAATTGTAATTTTTCATCATTGGTGGTGGTGTATTTCTGCTGTTTGGTAATTACTTTACTACCATAGCATTTAAAGCTACTGCTCTGTGCTACTGCACTGGCGAGTATTGCCTACCTGTTTGATGTACTTTTAGTGTTTGTGCTGACTGATGTACTGTAGAAGCGTTTATACCATTTGCTGTACAGTTACTGCACTTGGAACTGTTCATTCAGCCTAACTGTGGCTTGTTCTACAGTTGCTCTACCTAAATCTGTTGGGTTAGAGGGTGTTGCTCATTGTTGCTGCTAGTTAGAAAGAGGCCAGTAGGTAAAGCTGTCTGATTTAAATTTGCCCCTTGTTACTGATTACCATATTGCCCTGCCATATTGCTTTCACATTTACATTTTGGTGCATCTGTAAATACTTCAGTAGACGTGTTATATTTTTGTATTGTTTAGTCTAATCCATTATCCCCTTGTGTCGTTCGTGCAAGATGTAGGGTATAGGCTCTAATCCATGGTTTAGTAATAGGTGACGCTATTGTCTGGCATACAGATACTACTCTTACTTGACTGGATAAGAATGTAGTGAGGGTTAGTTGTCTTTCTGTCGCCAGTATCTGGGATGAAATAAGGGTTCTTAGATCCCTCCTTTTAAAAAATATGATTATGATGTAGTAGTGGTCTGTGTGGTGGTAAATGACCTTTGACACTCTATCCAGGGGGACATGAAAAGGGGTATGATTGAGCTTTGATATGCCTATGTCTAAGGCAGGAAAAACAGTGGTCTTGAGTACTATTTTGCCATCAGCCAGAGTGATGCCAATATTCAAAGACAAGACACTTAGCTTTAATAATTGGCTGTGTAGCTAGTGTCGTTTTAGGCGATCTTATGTGTCAACTTGGAAAAAGATAGCTGGCAAGCTTTGCTAAGGATGGCCTACACCTCTCTGATTATCAAGGAGTCTGTATTTTAGCTAAAACATTTGCTGCCCCAGTAGTGCCTTATTTTAAGCATAGTCTGTTTATAAGACAGTCCAACCTAGCAAATTTGGAACGTAGCAAAGAGTGTCTACTCGACACCAGGAGTCTTTATGGAAAAAAAATGCCCAAATATGAGGTCCTCCTGCAACATGACCACATTCATAGAATGTTAGGCTATCATCCTTGGTGGGACATTTTAAGACTAGCCATATTATCCCATAGGTGTTTAACTATCCTTGCCATAATTTTATGTACATAATTTTCATTTGTAAAGGATTAGTTGTTGGAGTCATACTTTTAATATATTATGGGAATCTACTATAAGATGTAGTATTTAATCAGTGCCTCTGTCCGTTATGAGGATAGGGGTCAGTCCTGGGGTAAATTTCCTATTTCCCATTCATTGGTCTAAATTACATTTAAATAGGGACATGGATGAGTTTTGCTTTACAAGGATGGGGAAGTCTGTTCCAGAGTATTGGTATCCTCTGAGATATGTACCTGTCCCTCCAAACCATTCTTTATATGTTGCAGAAGTTGTTTAGGTCCCCAGACCAGGTGTTCCTAGTACCATTAGACTTGCAGATGTGGAGTAGGCCAATAAGTACTGGGTCTGAGGATGCCTTTAAGCCAGGTATAGATCACCTCTTGGTAGTCTGTATGAGACCAAGTACAGATGTGCTTTAGGCCCAGTATACTTTTTATAAGAAACCTTTGTAATCACAGACAATGAGATCTCTGGACCTAGAAGCTATCCCTTAACTTATAAGCTGTGCAGTATAGAAGGGCTTCCATCCAACAGTGAAGACACGTTGATTGAATGCTAGGTCTTTGTCTGTGTAAGTTCCTAAATCCCTAACTATGTGTTTTACTGGTAGGGATATATTGTCAATGTGATAGTTCCCAGAGGCATTTGGTTTTCCAAAGGACACAGTAATGATGTTTTTGGCATTTAACTTTGGTCCTTGACTCTAACACCAGTTATTTGTGTGGGAAAAAACTTCATACAGGATCAGTGAGTCTTTGGGTATTCAGTGATTCAAGCAGTTTACCTTTAGAAAGGCGATTCACACTCGGGCGAACAGCAGTTGTTCGAAAGGCTGTTTGCAAATGCCGAACGAAAAAATGTTCGAATGTGCAATGAGAGAATGCACAGTGACATTCGCTCATTGCACATTCGACATTGTGGGGCAGATTGCACTATAGTGGGGTTCGGAAAATGGTCCCTTTCCCCACTGTAGTGCGATCTTGGAGTTGGAATATTATAGTGGGGGGCTTGCCCCCCTGCTTTACACTTTTTTTTTTCGTTCGACATTAATGTTCGAAAAACAGCAAATCTGCTTTTCGATTTGGTGTTTTTCAAACATTAAGGACTATCGCCATTTTCACTTTCGTGGTTCCGAGTTGCTCATATGAGCATTCGTACCACTGTGTTTCGACTTTATAAAGGTAAACCGATTCAAGCTCCCAGCATGCAGTCATCTGCAGTCTTTGTCACCCATAAACCCTGGACATTTGCTTTGACTTCAGAGAAGTGGATGTATAATAGGATTGGCCCCAGCACAAAGCCCTGTTTGGCACCACTAGATATGTCTTTTTGTAGAGTTGGCTTCCCATCTTAACTTTGTCTCGTATCTTTGAGCCACTTTGTAGTCCATCTGTTAATGGAGGGATTTACACCAAATTTATCAAGCGCTTCAACAATACCTGAGTGGGGTATGGTGTCCAAGGCTTTGGCCAAGTTAAAGTAAGCAGTGTGCTTTGTCTTCCCTTCATCCATTGCTTGTCTGACTTTTTCAAAAAAAGTCCACCAGATTGAGTAGACATGGTATGCCTTTAACTAAACCACACTGGATGGGTCCAGTGTTTGGAAGTTTCCTATGTCTTTATTGATTAGTTCCATGATAACTCCATGGATTTATATATGAGGCTGGTAAGACTTGTAGGTTTGTAAATGCCTAGGTCGGTGGATGTCCCTTCCTCGTGCAGGATTCTCACTGTTACTATCCTTCATTCACTTGGTACAAAATGACTTTAGAAGCTGAGGCTGAACAATGTTGTTAGGGGCATAGAAATATGCTTCATGCTATTCAGGATGCATCCTGAGATGCTGCCAGGTTCCATAAATGTCCTATTTTTGGCCTTTGGGAGCACCTACAGGTCTTAAGTCCTACATGACAACTGGGAGTATATGGGCTTTTGATATGTCTTGTGAGATTACCGGTGGTGGGAGGGGTGCAGTTTTAGCTGAAATTATCAGTTAGGTTTGCTATATCCACAGGTTCAATACAAATGGTGCCATTTACAGTCAGCTCAGCACACTGCTGTTTATTGTCTTTGAGATTGCAGATATAGCTGAAGGAGGACCCTAGTAGTTGTCCTTGTACTGAGTGGCTTTTTTTTTTTCTTAGATTTGGCCTTGGTGGTTTTAATTGGGTTCCCAAGTTGCTTGTTTAAAGATTGAATTTTCTGGTGGGTGTTGCATGCAATTTTTCTTGGTTATAATTTTCTTCCTCTTTTCATAAAGCTTATAACTTTGGGCAGTAGTGTTGAAGTAGCAGTATTTTTCAGTAATATCACTTAAGCAGTGATTCCTCTGTGCACTAAACTTGAACTCATAAATGTCCAGATCACCCTAAGTAAGATTAATTACTATTTCCTAACCTAACTACATATAGGACACACACACACTGTTCCCTTCTGAGTAGACTAAACCCAGCATCTTTATACTGGGAATTTCAACTGTCTTGAATAAACTGACCCACACTGCCAGTTGTCAGCATACTGAATGCAGTCTTGACCTTATACATGTTAACTCCCTCATATAAATAATTAACCTGCCTACTAGGGTTTGAAATACTCTTGGTGGTGGTCTAACAAATCTCCAGTTCTTGCACAACTCTGCATGCATCATTTTCCCCAGTTAAATCAGACCATAAATCAGTGACCTTTTAATACTAGTTTTACTTTCATAGCAAACACCACTGTGCTTAGGAGCTTCTCAAATTTAAGCATCTTCATTTATTTTATGAATTCAGTAAGTTCTGCTGTAATCCTCCTCTGACAGATCCCCTGCCTATGCCTCAGATTTCTTCTCCCACTTAAATAATTGTATTGGTAAAGATGGTCCTTATCTGCACTAAATATAATAAGAAATTTCAAAACAAACCACTATGGTGGGACACCTATATAATTAAATGATACAGCAAGAAAATAAATTACTTAATTCTTAAGAGATTGCATTCCATCTAGCTCAAGGGCACACTTAAGCAAACCAGTTAAGAGTTTAAAGAAACCATTAGGATACTCAAACTAAATATGAACAAAATAACTGCAAATTTTTAACTATGTCAGGAAATTAAGACCTAATACCCAATGATGTTTGGTGCTTATCTACAAGTAACTTACATTATAGGTGACAAATTTATAGCTAATTATACTCCACATACAGTTATTGCTGTTCAGCAGATAACACAATCCCATCCAGCCCCTTTAATTGCTGCGAAACAAGTTTTTTTCAACCCTTACCAAAGTTAAGAACAGCTCATCCATGGGCCCTGAAAGTATGTCAGACTGCCTGATTCAATGTCAAATATGACCAGATAATATATAAATCGTACTAAATCTTTTAATTTAGGCCTCTCCGCTGGTTACATTCCCAAAGTTTACAAACAACCATTTTAATGCCATTACACAAAGGTGGACTAAGCATGGACCCTTGTAACTGTGGACCCATTGGTCTCTCTAGCTCCATATGTAATGCTGTGAAATATAATATCTCCAACCTCAATAATCTGGACATTCAAAATCTCTTAACCGTAGACCCGTTATGACTAGATGACCAAAATAAATTTTGCTATAATCCTTCTCAGTCTGATTCCTTTGCTTATGCCACTGTCTGTGCATCTTACTTAAGTAGTTGTATTGATAAAACAATCCCTTACTGCAATAAATAAAACATTTAAAAATAAAAACATGTATAACTATATTATATAACAAGAGAAAGAAAGAAAGTTAATTTTATGAACCTTAAGAGCACACATAAGCAAACTAGTAAAGATCATCTTATCAGTTCTGCTGTGACTGATGCAGGCCTTGCCAATGCAGCCTTGTTAATGTCTTTGAAAAGTCACTAAGAAGGTGCATAGTGGTTATATATTATGTACAAGCATATCTAGACCTGTCTAGCTTCATTAACACTATTTTCCTTGCTAGCAATTTTGTTAGACTTGTAAATCTGAATGCAAGTCCATATGTTGTACAGTGAATAGCTAACTGGTTTTATTACAGAATTCCTGTGGTTAGAGTCACATGTGCCAATTACAAAAGCAGAAAAGTTACCAGTGGTATACCACAGGGCTCAGTGCTGTGAACCTTTCTTATTTGGCATCCGTTTCTCAGATCTTCATAGCAACACTACTGCTTTATGGTTATCTAAATTTAAAGATATTTTGAGATTCCACTAACTCTGAGTTTGTATCAGGATGGGTTAGACTGTGTTAACAATGGGTGCAAGGACAGTGGTCTCAAATTAATGTGAAAAAGTACTGTAGTTAATTTTGATAAAATATTTCCACATCATGCCTTATAAGCAACACCCCTTCCAATTACAACTGCTATAAAAGATGTAGGAACTTGTTAGTAATTCATTACTGCTTGACCATTGTATCTCCACAGTAGCTTAGAAAGTATTCTGTCTGGCTTAACTGATTTCCAAAGGCATCTCCAGAGATGTCTTAATTCTTTTTACTGAAGTCTGGCAGTTGGCTTAGAGGATTAAGGAGATGTTAATAAACCGTTTCCTGAGGTCCAGTGGTGCAAGGTTTGATTCCCTCAGATTCCTTTGCCTAACTGTGTAACTCTGAGCAGGTTACCTAACCAGACACCGCTTCCAAGCAGAGTATGAAAAAGGTCCATGGAGATCACTGCTCTACCCTGGAAAACAAATCTAAATAAACACTTTATCTCACCAGATCAGTTATTGAAAATTTGGTTCCTTTTGGCGTGTATTTGTCTAAACATATCATTCATCTGGAAAGACCTCAGAGATCTGTAACTAAAAAGATAAAAAAAAAAAAAAAAAAAGTAATCTCTGTGGTATCCCCGAAGTCTTAAAACAACCCACTAAACAAGTGTATTGAGTCCAAAAACAAGAAACTTCTCTGTGTGGAAGATTTTTAGTCCATATATCTCTAGTTAATCACTGTATAGTAATCAGATCAGACAAAAGTAGTAGAAGTAGTGAACTCAAACTCGTAATTTAACATGTGTTTTACAGCACAATAAACCACTCCCTTGCCTGATAAAAAGTATATATATATATATATATATATATATATATATATATTTAGAAAGCTTGTGAAGAAACTATTACTCTAGCTTTGTTTTACTTGGATCGCTAGTCTGTGTACTTAATAAAGGATTTTCAACTGGAAACAGACTGCCTGACTTGCTTGGATTACTTTCGAATGCTTAGTAATTCTGTACAATTATATATTTTTTATTTTTTGACTTGAGACGAGTATAAGTTCGCTACTTCTGCTACTTTTGTCTGATCTGATTAATATATAGTGATTAACTAGAGATATATGGACCGAAATATTGTTAAATAGAATAATGTGGTCTCTCTCTCTGTCTCTGGAGTTAGTGGGGGCTATTGTGTTTCACTTCATTGATATTCAGTGTTAAACTCTTAGCCTAGAGGGTTTCTCTGTATTTATAAGTGTGAGCCGCATATCTTTGAATTTATTACTGCTCAGTATCTAAGTTGTTTGGCTTCTGATACATACCTACAATCAACTGCATTACTAGCTGAGTTAAGTACAAACTTGCAGTGTTAAAGATTGGACTGCATTTTATTTTTCTGTGTATTTAATTTTCATTTAATATTGTGGTCTGTGTCTCTCTGTAGTTATTTATTTTTCCATGTAATTGTTTCATAGAATACTCTGGTTTCTCTCTGTCTCTGCAGTTAGTTTCCCGCCCCTCTCTGTTCTTGTTCTGGTATTAATCTTGATGGCTTTGGAATTGCCTGCCCCTCTTGTAAATTTGTGTTTGAACACTCCTCCTGGGTCTATCTCATTTGCTCACTCAACCGCGTACAGTGAGATCATATTTTGACTTCAGGCACTCCTACCATTCCCATCTGTTCAGCTCTATCCCAGCTGTATTCCAATCTAGTGTCACTAGCTCATTCTACCTAATACAGAGAGAACATTTGTGAAGGGCAAGCCATTTAGGTCCTTAATTTTGAGTCACCTTCTGTTTCTCCTTTCTCCCTTTCCACTTTCCAAAAAAAAATTTCTAAGCTTTTTCCTGCATTTCCTGTCACTAGTGTAGCCCAGATACAGATTTGCTGTTTGTAAGCTTCTGAGCCCCCCAAGCCTTTCTGTGTTGGAGGGAAGCCTTCTAGCTTATCAGTGGGAGTGGTAAGCACTAAGTACCCTATCGACCACAAGAGTGGCGTCTGGCCCAAAAATTGTAGTTTATTGGCCGTTTGGGCAGTTTTTCCATCTCTTTCAACCTTCTGGTTTAAAAGCCTGCGTTTGCGCTCGTTTCTCACCTTTCCTGTAACTACTCTAGTCCAGATACAGATTTGCTGTATCCAGGACTGCTTGTAAGCTTGTGAGCCCCCCAAGCCTTTCTGTGTTGGAGGGTAGACTTCTAGCTTATCAGTGGGAGTGTTAAGCACTAGGTAGCCTATCTACCACAAGATCCAGGTACAGATTCTTAGTTTTAGCACTTGAATTTGCTTATTCGTGCTCAACACTTGTTCAGAACTTGTTGTTAGCACTAAATAAGCTACACATTACTACAGCCCTCAACCTTCCTCTTTACATAGAGGAAAACAGTTTTTATACTTATGTTGCTCACTTGCCTAGAGAAAAACAGCTCTTATACTCACTTTCCTCACTTGTCTAGAGGAAAGTAGTTTTTTATTCAGGCATGTCCAAGGGTCAGCTCCCAGTGTTCTCTCCTGTCTGTCTGATGAATCTGGGCATCTTGGGGCAATGTAGCAGTTGCCTCATGTACACAGACAGCCCTCTCCTCCTACCAACCAACACCACAATATGTGAGAAATGCACTTATCTAGCCAAACTGGAGGTAAAGTTGTCTCCAACCAAGACTGAAGTTGACAGTTAAGAGGAGAAGGTAAACACTTGCACCACACCACACTCATCATATAGCCCCACTAAGCCTAGACCACCAAAATCCACACACACAAACACAAAAACATTTGCAAAGGCTCTCAATAATCTGCTCAAGAAACAGAGACCTCCAAAGCATTAACGTAAACAACCTCCACCACCTAACACAACCCAAATGAGACATAGCTCACAGACTCAGTGTGCCAATAAACCATAGCCCATAAGGCAAACCAGCGTACCTAACACACTAGTCATAGGTGACTCTATAGTCAGTCACACTGATGTCCCACTCACAAGGCTAAACAAGGAGAAGGTTACTGTCAGCTGCCTGACGGGTGCCAGGATCTGCCACATAACCCACACACTCAGGTTACTCCACAAGAAGTACAAATATGACTTTGTCATTGTCCATGTTGGTGCGAACGACCTGAGACATACTCCCTGGACTACATGAAGAGAGACATGGAAGAGTTCTCCGATCTTGTAGCCCAGGCAGGTATGACCCTAGCCCTGAGTAGCATCCTGCCATCGCCCAGAATGATACCGCAGTACAAGGACAAAATGATTGACTTCAACAATTGGCTAAGCTTCTGGTGTCATTCTAAGGGGATCCAGTATCTGTCTGCCTGGGACGACATGGTCGACAGACCACGATGTTTTGCCAAAGATGGCCTGCACCTGTCGCCCCTGGGATTCCGGATGCTGGCTAAGGCTCTTACCACCCCATAGTGCCTTTTTTAGGCAAGGTTCAAATGACAAATTCACCACCGTAACAGGAAACAGGCAAGCAAAAACTGAGGGTAATGCTACTCAATGCTAGAAGTCTAAATCTCAAAATGCACTCACTCGAGGCACTCCTTAAAATGGAGAACATCGATATCTGTGCAGCGACTGAGACCTGGTTGAAGGCTCTAGAGAGCACCCCTGCATTACCAGGCTATAACTCATACTACACTTTTCAGCCATCTAACCTGGACCAGAACACCAAGGGCGGAGGTGTTTTCATATTCATTAAGGATATCCACACCTCCAGGCTAGTTGCGCAGCATAATGCATCCAAGGTTATCCAAGTGCAGCTAATTCTGGGCAAAACTGCAATCCAAATTGTAACTTGCTACAGATCCCCCACCATGCCCCAGGATTCCCACTCCTCTTTTCTTGATATACTGGAAAATATTAGGGTTCAACCAAACACCCTAATAATGGGCGATTTCAACTACCCCACCATTGACTGGGAAAACTACTCATGTACCAAACTCCTTCCGTCAATGTTTTCTGGAATTCATAAATTCCAGTGCCCTGGATCAACTTATCCACACCCCCACCAGGGGCAACAATATCCTAGACCTAGTCATTACCAACATGAGTGACCGGTGTTCCACACCTGAAGTCAACTCCTTGTTGGCCATATCCAACCATAAGCTAATCACCCTAGATAGCCACATCCTGCCCCCCACCCACCATTAAGGAAACCACAGTAAAAAATTTCTTCAAAGCCAACTTCATGCTTCTTAAGACAGAAGTGGCGAACTTCATGGCACCCATGCAGTTGGCCAATACAGTTACGACTGCTGAATCCTACACAAATGCACTGTATAAGCACTTGCACGAGTGCAGGGATCGTGCTATCCCAAACAGAACCAAGACACTATCCTCCTAAATAAGGAAGCCAATCTTGTGGTCCCCCTGCCATAAACAAACTCCACAACATGAGGAAGAAACTATTGCAAACGAGAGTAAAATCCCATGAGTGGAGGAGCTCCCTGGTCAGCCTGAGTAAGAAGCTGAGATCCCTTATAAGATCCTCCAAAGCTAGCTACGAAAACAAAATCGCTACTGATTCTAAGGGCAACCATAAAGCATTCTATAGCTATGTCAAGAATCTCAATGGCAGCACCCAGATCTGCTCTGAGTTACAGCACAACTGCACAAAAATTACAGAACCAGCTGATATTGCCAACATCCTGGCAGAACGGTTCAGTGCTAATTTTACCCCCCTCTCACCCCTAAAGGGCCCATATCTATACAGGAAGAATGCAGAGTACCTGTAATCACATCTATGCAGGTAAAAGCTGCACTCTCTAAAATCAAAAACACAGCATCCATGGGACTGGACAAGATCCCAGGGCATGACAGATTCCTGTCCCAGAGACTTCCTGTACTCTGGAACAAGCTACCCATCTATGTCAAGCAAAGTTCCTCATTAGAACTCTTCAAGAAGAATCTTGATGAGTGGATGGGAAATAGGAAATTCACCCCGGGGATCACTTCTGTGGCTCTGCTCGACAGGGGCACAGGAAATTAACTTTCTTGGGCGGCGTAAGCTAGGGAACCTTGTTTGCTAGGCTTTCTTAGGCCCTTGGGCCGATAGCCTATGAACCTATGAAAATCTTCCACACACAGAAGTTTCTTACACTGTTTTGTTACTAAAAAGATCACTGATCTCAAGACCCTCAGTAATCTGGACAGACTTAATAGCACTTTCTCTTTACTTAGTTTCTTATAAATATAGCTCTTCCTCCAAAAAGGGACAAAGGAAGGGTTTTATTTCAAACTGTTCATGGTACCATAGAAGTTAGAACAAATCCTGTGTTTATTATCAAGAATTTTTTGGTCTGGATAACAAAATTCAGAATGCTATCTTTACAAACCTCCCTTCCTCAGCTTTCACAAGACACAGTAGTGGTAATCCTGGATATGAGAAGTATTCGCAGGGATAAGCAGTTTCTCCACTTCCAAGCTGGGTACTAGTACTTCCAGTTCATTTCTCATCACTGTGCCCAGAGTGTAGACCATATACTTAATCCGAGTAGTTGCCCATCACAGGACTAAAGCAATACACATTTACTCCTACCTAAATGACTGCTTCCTCCACGCACTCTCCCTGCAGAACACTATACACTGCCTTACCAGCCTAAAAATGACTTTGATTCAGTCTAAATATTGTGTAGCAGCTTGAAGATACACAGATGTTTTTATAGTGGTGCTTGAGCTAAAGCCACAGCAGGAGAAAGTTCTTCATTTGTGTCAGCCCCCACACACACACACACACACACACACACACACATACACACATGGATGGGCTAAAAGCCACTAGTTTGCATGTCAACCGCATTATTGATGAGTCTATTGGCCATATTGCACATGAAAGTATTTTGATACATGACGAAGCTGTGGGAACATCTGTGGCACTGCCTTGTGAAAGTGGTACCCTTGATCCCTTCTGTAGAGAATGAATTTCCTTCTCTCACCAAGTGCAGGCCAATGCAAAGATGCAGTTTGTAACAACAGACAGTAGCTGAACCTTAACAGCAGACACCTCAGACTTTGCTCTAGGAGTGCACAAAGCTCACCTGAAGATTCATGGGAAGTAAAACATCAGTCCTGTAAGCAATCACATAAATATAAAAGAAATGATGGCCCTGTTCTTTTCCCTGTAGACAATCCAAACAGTGTTCCACCTGCCCGTGAACTGAAGTTGAACAGTGAAGTATTCCAGGACCTAATGAGAGAGAGAGAGAAAGAGATGCACCTTTCTGCATCATAGGGCATTTGCTAGGTGAAAATAATTTGCTCTAAATTCCCATGAAGGGGATTAGGTCATTGAATTACTTCTTGTTTTCCTGAACTCATAAGTTGTTTGCTTTCATTCTTTTCTCCCCTTCCAGGAGTACTTCACAATGCAAGAAGAGAAAATAGCAAAACTAATTCTAACATCTTTCTTTCTCAGGCCCAGAAAATCATGATTTTCGCAACTAATTCAATGAGCAAGAGTAAGCCTTTCCATTGCCATTTCTGTGTACCCTACTAATAGAACAAAACAGGTTACTAGTACACCCAAATCTAATGACTCTTTGGATGGCAGAATGCATTATTTCCAGGACCACTTTTCTAGGAAAGTTCTGTGCGTCTTACAAAAGGCACAAAACCAGGAGATTCTACAATGGTAAATGAAAAATATTCTCTCTTTGATTTAATTTTAAGGGTGTGCTGCTTGCTTTGGCATACCATTAGAGTAACATCCCATGGAGAGTATTGGTATTAATGAATACTTAGCTGAACGCTTCTGGATCATGTAATCTTATGTATCCACCAAGTTGCAGCTATCAGCTGTTATTGCCTTTTTCCCCTGGACCCCTGCTACTCTTTTTGCTTTGCATAGTCAGGTATGTTTTTTGTTATTCATGCCTTAACCAAGTAAGCCCACTAGATATTAATGTCCCTTTTTGGAGGGTAACCCATGAGTACTGCCTGGTAAAGTGACTTGCTCAGATTCAGACAGTAGGCAAATGGAGGAGGAAGGCATTAGTCCTTGTACCCTTGACCGTAAGTAGTAGCTTGTTAACATCTCAGAGCCTTAATCCTCTGTTAACTGCTAAACAGTCTTCTTTTAGTTCTACATCTCAAGCTGCCTTTTAGTTCTACATCTCAAGCTGCCTATGAAGCTTAACCCCATCCTTCAGACCTTAACGTTTTGATGGAAAAAATGACTATCCCTTTCTGAACCTGTCACCTGGGTGGCATTTTTATTATTATTATGAAAGCCCTTGGTGGCTGTTACCTCTCTAAAGGAACTCTATAAGTGGTTGTTTCTAATGTACAAAGAAGCATACACATTTTTTTTTTTCTTAATGCAAGTCTTAAAACTAAAGCTTCCTTTATACCAAATGTGAGTTCAGAACTGGCTTTGAATCAAACCATTCACCTGCCAGTGTTTTATCCTAGGCCCTAAAAAGGGGAATATGCACAGGCAGTTGAAGTAATACATAGAAATAAAGGATTATAGGCAGACTAATAGTTATTTGTTTTCTTTTTGGAATGTAAACAATCCAGAATAGTTTCAAAACAAATCCTCTCCAAAGGGATGGATATTTGCATTATTTTCTTTTATGAATGTTATAGAAAAACATTGGAAATGCAAGTATGAGCATGTTTTGATGAAGCAGTAGCCATCAAAACACTTCTAAAAATGTTTCCTCTCAGATAGTGACTGGGCCACTCAGACTACCATCTACAACTTGTTTGAGCTTTACATGCTGAATATACATTCCTGAAGCAGGAAGGGTCTTAACCCCTGCAGTTTTCCAGGGCATACTGTGACTACCACCCTGGGTCTGGGGTCAGGCTACCAGCAGGGTAGCTAACTGCAGCAGCTGGAAAGGCCACAGAAGTACTTCGCAAAGAGGATTACTGGCCTCAAACAAATGCCTTACACTGACCGCCTCAAAAAACTCCAGCTTTACTCCGTAGCATATCGCCTACTCCGAAGTGATCTCTGCCTAACATATAAAGCTATGTCAAACCCAGAGCTGTTGGACATGCTACACCCAAAGAAATCCCAATCCCTCCCAGCTACACGCTCTAGGGACCTAAACCTTGTCACCACAATAAACAGGACATGGTGGAGGGATAGATTCCTGTCCCAGAGACTTCCCATACTCTGGAGCAGGCTACCCATCTGTGTGAAGCAACGTTCTTCATTAGCACTCAAGAAAAATCTTGATGAGTGGATGAGAAATAGGAAATACACCCCGGCGATCACTTCTGTGTCTCTGCTCGACAGTGGCACAGGAAAATAACTTTCTTGGGTGGTGTAAGCAAGGGAACCTTGTTGGCTAGGCTTACGTAGGCCCTTGGGCCGATAGCCTAGTACCTACCTATGAACTGTTTTAGCACTCTTTCCATGGGTACTTGTACTACAGCAGAGATCCTTATGATGAAAACAGTGTAGTTGTGCAAGGCTATTCACCATAAATGCAGATGCCACTTGTTATGAGCTGATAACTTTAGCTTCGGGGCTGTACTGCTAGTCCTGTCCTACTTGTTTCTGTTATCAGAAATTTGCTTATAAAGCAACTACTGCTTCAAACCCTAATTTCTTGTTGTATAGCAGCTTACTGTTGGATATGTTCTTAGGTTTGTGAGTGTTCATTGATTTTTTTTCCCCTAAGCATTGTCTTTCTCATATCTCCCCTTACATGTCTTCCCAATGTGCCATCAGTTTAGTTAGAATAATGACACTGACTTTCCTGTATTTAATTTTTTCCCACTGAAAACAGAAGTAGCTATGCTGTATAACTTTGATTTGTATATAGAATTGTATTACTTTATTTGCTGCTCTGTTATAAGCATCAGTTCTTATTTTCCAGGAGACATATTAGTGACCTTAAGAGTTGCTTGGTTTGCATTTGGAGGTTAATGGAATCAAACTGCGACCCACTGGATGTATTTCTCTTTAGTGTTTATATTCTACCATGTAGAGCATGGTATCATCTCAACCTGTCCAACTGTAGGAGGACAGTAGAAATTTCCTCTGTTTAATGACTATATTCTGGACATTGTCCTTCATGTTGTTGGCCACAGACAGTTTTTTAAGGCATACACCAATTTTTGTTTTATGTATTACCATGCAAGTCCTGGTTTGATTTTGTTTTACAGTTCTCAAGCTTTGCCTGTCATATAGAATGTCATCATTTTAAATCCGCACAGCTTCTTCCCCTTAACACACTGCTTGTTTGCTTTCAAGTAAAATTACAACATATGTCTTTCATATGAGCACAGAAAATACAAGGCACCTGAGTCTTGTGACCAGTTGCAACTTTATAGTACCCATCCATAGACTGTACCTCCTTTTTCAAGGGGGTTAGGCCAGTAAAGCCATGGTAAATTTGTGAATAAGTACCCATTCAGCCACCCTACTTTAAATGTAGCCTTGTGTGTTCTGAATCACTTAATGAAGTTTATACTCTCATCTGTCTCATATTTGCCTGTCAGGATTTCTTATTTTGTGTTGTTTCTGTCATGTTTGGGTATCTTCAAGTACATTTTTCAGCATGAAGTAGCAGTACTTGTTCATAGGTGTTTGCTAGGCTAACGACCACAAGAGCCTTTTTAAGCCTAGCCATGCTTCCCAAATCTCTGACAAGTTCTGGTATCCTTGATAAGTGTAAGCAGGGGCTTGGGAGATTAACCATTTACAAGCAGGATCCTTAGAGATGAACAATTTACAGGTTGCCTGTGTCCATTAGAGACATAGGTGCCAAGACAGGGATGAATTTTCTTTTCTCCATGCAGTTGTCCAAGTTAAACTTGAATTGGGTTAGGGAAGAACTGATTCACATAGATAGGGAGCCTGTTCCAGAAACGGGGTAGTCTCTGGTATACATACCTGTCTCTCCAGCAGGTCCTGTTTATATCATAGGCAAAGTTTAAGTCTTTATAATAGGTAATTCTGGTGCTGTTTGTTTTGTGGGTATGCAGGAGGTCCTTCAGAGTGGGGTCTGACAGTACTGTGTAGGCCAGGCATAGATCAACACTCAGCAGCCTATAGGAGATGGAATACAGGAATAAGGCCTTGAGGCAGTCTGCATAAGACATTTTACTTTATGCCCTATATTTTTTTAGTGAAGAACCTCTGTGGCGTTCCATTTGTTGGATATGCCTGGCTAGGTACATACCAAAAGGGGTATTGTACTCAGTAACAGGTCTGATGAATGCGGTGGAACAGTGACTCCTTAAACCTAGAATGCCATATCTTTGTTTACAAGTTGTGCAATGTAGAATGACTTCCTTACTACTGTAGACACGTGATCATCAAAGACTAGATTACTGTCTGTGTGTGTCACTAAATACTAGGTCAACTATAAGGGGTATATTGTCAGTGTGATTGTTACCAGGGGTGGATGACTTCCAAAGGATAATATAATGCATTTCTTGGCATTTAGTTTTAGGTCATGGCTCTGACACCAGTTGTTTCTGTGTCTGCCCTTCCTGGAGAGCATTTGCTTTGGTGTGGGATTCAGTGACCGCTCCTAATTTGCAGACTTCTGCAAATTTAGTCAGCCAGAGACCATTGACATTGGCCTTGACGTCAGAGAAGTAAATGCCAAAAAGGAGTGGTCCAATGACTGATCCCTGAGGGACTCCACTTGTGACTGGTCTCTTTGTAGAGGTGAACTCTGTAATTCTTGGGTCCTGTCTGTGAGCCAGTTGGTTATCCACTGAGTGACATAAGGGTTTGTATCTAACCTCTTGTGTTAGTCAACAGTGCTCAAGTGGGGTATTGTGTCAAATGCCTTGGCTAGGTCAAGGTAGGCAGTGTGAACTGTTTTGCCCTCATCCATTACTTTGGTGACCTTGTCAAAGAAGTCTACCGGTTGAGTAGGCCTGACCTGCACTCAGTGAAACCAAACTGGGTTGGGTCCAGTGTCTGGAGGTTTACTATATCATTACTGATCATTTCCATGATAATTCTTTCCATGGCTTTGCATATCAAACTAGGAAGAGTTATGGGTCTGTAGTTTCCAGGGTCTGTAGATGTTGCTGTTCTCCATTCATGAGGCATGAAACCTGTTTGGAGGCTACATTTAAGTAACAGTTCCAGAGGGACTAATAGGTCATGTTTGATGCTATTTCGTGTGTGTCCTAGGATATTGTCTAGGGCCTTTGATGCAGTGTTCTTGGCCTTAGAGAGAGCATTAAGGATCTGTTCTATACTGTTAGTAGGGGGAGTTATAGTTGATGGTATTTCCTGAGGGAAGGTTGAGGGGGAGAGCGGGGTAAAGTTGGAGCTGAATTTATAAGGATCTGTTCTATACTGATAGTAGGGGGAATTATATTTGATGGTATTTCCTGAGGGAAGGTTGAGGGGGAGAGCGGGGTAAAGTTGGAGCTGAATTTATCAACCAGTAGGTTTGCTATATCTTCTGGCTCAGTATAAGTGGCTCCATTTGCAGTGAGCTCTGCACACAGTTGTGTATCGCCTTTGAGGTTGTGTACATAGCTAAAAAATGCTTCGTGGTTGCCCTTTGCCTGCGAGGCCAAATTTGGCAGACTTTATTTGACCTCTGAGTTTGTTTAGTTTGATGAAGGTGCCTTTATCATGCTGGGTGTTACACCACCTAACTTTTGCCGTGATTTTCTTCCTCCTGTTTTACAGCCTATTGATTATGCGATTCCACCAGGGTGGCTTGTTTTCTGAGTTAGTCCTTGTTGTAGCTTATGTTTTATAATCATATGTGTATATTGCATGTCATTGTGGGTAACCTTGAGAAAGCAAAATTTGAAAGTTGTGCTAGTCAGTAATAGCACTGAATGATGTTTGTGCTAAAACCCTAGTCATATTAATTCTACTGGTGTGGAAGGCTGCTGGTGACCCATTTTGTAACTGCACTGTAACGAAGTTACAGATTTTCAGAATGTTAGTTGCCTTTAGAGTAGCTGTCCTTTTCTATGGGTAGAGAGGAATGAAGGCTGTCATTTGTCATATAGTAATAATTGGCTGAGGGTTGGTGTGCCACATTCCATACAATAATGCAGGCTGTAGAGGAAGCTGCACATACCTTTTCTACTTCTTAATGTTTGCATTTCTTCATTAGGGCTGTAAATGAAAATTAAAATGTCATGGGTTCATAGATGACTACAACCTTGTACCAGTACTTCTGTTCCCAAAATATATGCAGGTGTTTTCTTGCTGAATGGATCTTCTCTGCTCTTCCATGATCAGCAAGGTCTGCGTTTTTTGCAGTCAGAGCTATGTTTTTTAGAACAAATGAATGGAAATGTAAAAATGAAAAATAAAATATGCATTTACTGGTAAATATGGTAATATTTTCTTACCCCACGGTGGTAGGTCTGTGTGCAATGGACTGTTCTTAGATTAGTAAAGAAAGGTAAACATTTTGCAAATGAATATATGCCTTTCTGCTGTGAAGTAAAAGCACAGGCTAAAAATTCCATATTAATATTTATATAAGCACCAAACTGGGAAATGGCTATACATCTTCTGAGATTTTTTTAAACAAATTTACAAGCATATATATATTTGATTCATTAGAATATTTGTGTTACTGTAGTGTGATGACAGTAGCTCTATAAAATACATTTGATAGGACAAAATGACCTGGATTAACGTAGCATCAGGTACTCTGGCTGGAGTTGTGCTAATTGGTTTTAATACAACCATTCTGTACATTTTCATTAATGTATATCAAAATGACAGTGTTTACCCATCAAGGTAAAAGACTTATTTTGAATCTGCTTGAACTTGAGAGCCAGTTAATAAATTATGAACAGTGTTAATTAATCCTCATCTTTTTCTTGTTAATGAGCCCCCTGAGGTACTTGAAATGATTTCATTCATTGCCATCTGTGTCTGTATAGATTATGACTTGACTGTCAGTTCAGTATCATCTGGTTTTGTTATGTCAGAAGGGAAAGGTTTCTTGTTTTTCTCTTATTTTTGTTCATTGAAGCCAGCATCTGGATGATGTTGCCATACATTCAAGTTTTCATTGCTGATATCCATACCCTAAAATACATAACTTTGGTTTTCATCTTTACATGCAGTGGCCTTTCATATACATTTGAAGCAGTGTAGATAATACCCAGATATTTTTATTATTACCTTAGAAATTCTTATACCTTTCCAGGTAGCTTGCCCTGATATAGCAGTTAGTACTCTGCATTGTGGCCACGGCAACCTTGGTTCAAATCCGAGTCACAACAATATATAAAGGAGTGGTGGGTTCGCTTTAAAATAGTGGCAGTGGCACAAAAGGTAGCGCAGCCATTTTTGGTATAGAAGGCTGTGAGTTTTAATCTCGCACTAGGCAGATAAATTGACACTGCAGTGCAGCCTATGGCGATTGCTGTACTCCTAAATTTTTTGTCCCTTGGATGAGACATTAAACTGAGGTCCCATCTGCTTGAGATGGTGGTAACTCAGGTGGATGTAAAAGATCCCACAACAGCTATCATAAAGAGTAGGGGAAGCACCCTGATGCACTGGCTAAATTTTCCTAGTATTAATTAATAAATACCACCTTGGGTTTCCCATGAAAAAAGGCCACCACATACCACAATCGTAAAGGAAAAAGAGTGACCAAACAAAACAAGCACGGTTGCATCATATTCATGATTCCTTTTTTTTTTATTGAACAAGGGGTTAGATTGTCACTTCAACAGCTGAGTCTAAAATCAACCAAAAACCTACTAACATGAAAATATCAAAGGAAATGCTATTAAGGTTTGTTTTCTTTTACATTATTATATATGTACTTGTGTCACTTTTTAAAAAAGTCTTATTTAATAAATATGTTTAAAAATCTTGGCTTATTATACAAATCTAAGCCATGCTGATCTTTAAATGCCCAACGTCATGAAGCTCAAACTCTTTTACTGCCTTCTCTTCTATATACATCTACCATACTAATAAATATTAATAAAACCCTCCCAAATTAGTGATAAGTAAAGTATCCAAATTCACCATAAGCATGCCATATGGTGCCCAGCACTGTACAGCACTTCATCCAGCAAAATGTCTTGAATCCTAGCACATTTTGACTCTTCATTAGCCCAAAACAGCACATAACATAATCTGTAATCCCCAAATAAATGTCCCAGTATCTCAAACTTGCAGTGCATTTACACTCATAACAGAAGTCTCCAATCCCGTCCCCAAAACCTGATATTCACCAGTAAATCAAACAACCATTCATCTTACATAGACAAATGGTATCCCCTGTGAGATAAGAAAAGAATCGCGTACAGCACTCTTCCAAAAAAAAAAAATCAAACAAACTTCAGTCTTGCCAGTGTCATGTTATTTCGAATCCTCTCGCTCATGACTATTAATCTTTTTATCTTATTCTGTGTTACTCATCTTAGCCAAAAAATGTGTAACTTCTGCCTCTCCTTAATACTGAAAAGTATGCAACTACCCAGTAATTATAGTTTCTTCATAGATTTATTGGTACTTCCTTATTATAGCAGCCTTGGGCGATATAGTTAGGTAAAGAGTAAACGGGGCGATTAATCTGAACTGTGCCGGGGGCTGCTATAATAAGGAAGTACATTATTTTCTAACTTTAGTCTTTAATGATTTACCAATAATTTGCCAGAAAACCACAATTTTTTGAAAAACAGGCCAAAAATATGAGGCAAAAAGCTGGACATTCTTTGAAAATCTGTACATTTGAGAGGTAAGATATTAGCTGTGCTTAAAACATTTCGATTGATGTACTGTGTTGCAAAACTAAATAGGAGGATATGTATGAAAGTACTACAAAGTGTATCTTCATAAATCAACAGATGCCACATGACCATTCAAACTTCAGTGACCGGAGACAGATCTGCAAGCTTAATCGTTTCATCATGGAAAATGTATTCGTTTAATGTTTATTTTTTTACATGCATTCGATATTTCTCTGTCTTATTTTCATTGAAGAGTTTATTTGGGAAATGCTTGCATTTTACTAAATTAATTACTAGAGCTCACTGACAATCCTGTTTCCTTTTGTGGTCACCTTCACACATTTTAAAAGCATCCCCCGTAATATGCGATACATGATGGTGCATTAAAAGAGGTTAACTTTCAGATTTATAAAGTAGGTAGGTGAGTGTAGTGAAAAAGGTAGCAAAGCAAAGGATATGAAGGAGAATTTCTACCTGCTGCAACTTCAGAGTTACTTCATTTCTGGCCTGCCCTCTTCTCCATGCCTTTCATTGTGTTTCTCATTTCTGTTGGTGTCTTCATTTTTACCCCAAACTACTGCTGTTGATTTGTTTAGTTATCTGTTAGAAGCAATTCCCATCAAGCTGATCTGTCATTGGGAATTCAAATACCATGTGCCAATCAGTGGCATGTACCTATTGTTTCCTCGAGAGATAAGTTCATGTTAGAAGGCCGCTATCGCCGGGAATGGCTATAATTAGAAGTACCAATTTATCATACCTTTATTTTCATCTTAAAATTTTGTATAGCTGATGTTTGCTGTAAAAAAAACTTGTACTGATACTAGGCTGTTAACTGCAAATTGTATTGTGTAATGCATTGCATATTTGTGTAATGTATAAACATTGTATATGGAGCTTTTCTCACCAGACTTTGCTAAAAGGAGCTGTTTAGACTAGTTGTAGTGTCCTGGTTAACAAACAGAATAAACAAGTGAGATAGTCTTCCTCAGGTGTTTTGTACTTTATTTTACTATGTTAACATTTACAGAAGACAAGCATGCTGAAATTAAGCAGAGTTGGGCAGAGAAAGCAACACTTTTAACAGCCAAGCTGTAATAAAGCAAAGTAAAAAGTACGGTGTGCGAAAGCTATGTACTTTTCATGTAACTGTGTCAGAAATCTGCATCTGAAGGAAGAATTGCAGTTGAGAAAGTCCTAGCTCTCAGATGATAGCCTCAGTGTACTAACTGTTGTGTTTCCTGTAATTGTACTCCAAGTTTATGCTGTGCTTCACTTAAGCTTTATAGCTGGCCATTGTTGTGGAAGCTGATGGTAGATAGCTTAGGCAAATTGGAAAGACATTTTTATATATTTTTTTTTTATTTTGTAACTGAAATGACAGAGACTGAATGAAATGCTGTCAGGCTGGTACGGATAGTAGAGTATTGTACGTCATATGGATAAGTTATTTTTCTAGTGCAACGTAAGCAGTGAATTTTAGTGCATGCTGAGAAGAATTTAGTTGCACAACACGCACATTCTGCTATAGTCACTGTTAAATAGTTACACTCCATAATTTAAGCATGAACAAGAACTGTGACCAAATTTCCCACTTCTCAGTTTGCTTATTGTGCAAACTTTTTTTTTCCCATTATGACAGGAAGGTATGTATTCCATTCCAGGTGCTCTGAAAGTACGATTGGTTATTCTGTGATGTCCAAATGTTCAAGCTCATAACTTGCTTCTAGTTAATTCATGGCATGTTAAGTAGCTGAAGAGTTCTATAGCACAGTCTAAGGGTGGCCTCACTGCGTATAATTTCTAAGTTACTCATGTCAGTAAATACATCGAAAATTAGTATTTTTCTGTAAAATTAATTTCGTAGTAGTAGTAGTTTAGCTTGCATCTGTTGCAAAATGTTCTATTATCAACCACCTTCCCTCCCTCATCTATTCATTAGTGCTGCAATATTCCTCGTACTTTCCTGCTAAAACAGCACTTTGCCCTGCTGCTTCATAACAAGCATAATAAAACTAGTGGTTTTCATTTGTAACAAAGCAATCTGAGGTTATGCATTGTTTACTGCTAATTGATTGCTAAAATATGATTACATATATTTAAAATTCATACACCCTAAAAGACGAATTGAAACAAGCCTTGTTGATGGATGGATGGTGAGCCTGGTGGGTGAGAACACAGCAGATGTTCTTCATCCCACATTGCTGCAGTCCTAACACTTGGGTAGTCCGCTGTCCCAGTTGGCCCGAATACCAAAGTATAAGGCTGACGTCGGTCAAGGCGCATTAGTCTGACGTCAGGACGTCAGGGTACAAATGCGCATGACCGACGTCATATCCTCAGTCTTTTTTGCCGCATGGTCCGATGCAGAAGCAGTATTGCGAGTGCAGGTTGGCGTTCTGAAATTTTCTGAAGTCGGAGTTTCAGACCGAATCAAAGTTGGCTAAGTACCCGTTGGGAATATTTTGGTTTTTTCTTGCCTCAGTATTTAACCGGATGTCAGAAAAAGTGAATAACTGTATTTCTTGTGGGAAACAGATACCTCATAGGGATTACCATACCTTGTGTATACCTTGCTTAGGGCCTGAGCACGACGTTGTTGGATGTCGCTCTTGTGCTAGATTTAACAAACGCACTATAAAGAGAAGATTAGACTGTGCCAGGTTAGTTTTTGGGAAGCGTTGTAATTATAAAATGCCATCGGATGCTCCGACGCCCGCTTCATCTAAAAAGTGCAAGGACAAAGCAGCAAAGCCTAGGTTGGAAGAACCGTCTGTCCCGGACGTCGGTTCTTTAGAGGGCTCGGTGGAGCCGGTGGTTCTGCCAGAAGTTTCTTTGGAGTCTCAGGGAGAGACTTTACTGTTACAAGATGTGTCCTCTCAGGAGGTAGGCCAGGCTGAGGGGGCTTCTCAGGTAGCTGTTCTCCCCTCCCTTCCTAAGGTGGTTAGGCCCTCCCCTTCTGTTTCCAAGGCTTCTTCGAGAGGCAGGCCAGGTTTAACTTCAGTGGGTGTTTCTCCTAGTTCTTCAGGGTCTCTGCCTAAGAAACATATGCTTAAAATGGCAGAAGATTTGATTACTATGATTAGAGGTTCTATGCCCCCTCCTGATAAGAGGCCTAGGGTGGAACCTGAGCTTGAGAGTTTTGAGCAGTGTTCGGAGGCTTCTGAGTCTTCGGCTGAAGACTTGCAGGAGTTTCCTCCTTATTCTGATTCTGATGTAGATGATTCTACCCCTTTGGCTTCTCCTCCTGAGGATTTTTCTTTTTCAGAGACTCTTCATTCCGTGAGGGAGCATTTTAAATGGGAAGGTCAAGATTTCTCTGATTCCAGGAAAAGGCTTAGGGAATTTTTGTTTCTACCCCAGCATAGGCCTTTGGCTATACCTCCTGTTCTGGATGTGGTGGAAGATGTTTTTGCAGAGGCTTCCCTGAACCCTGATTCTTTGCCTCCTGCTCCAGTTAAACCGGATAGGTATTATAGGGTGCCTGAAGCTCATAAGTATCTTTTTAAGAGTCCTAGGGCAGACCCAGAAACTGTTTCTCAGGGGCCTAAAGGTGTTAAGGCTTCTGTTGTTAAAAATCCTGTTCCTCCTGATAAAGAGGCAAGGGCTTTGGATAGATGGGGAAAGAAGGTGTATACTTCTTCCACTTTAGCCATGAGGGCTTTGAATTGCCAGTTCCACATGTTAAAATACCAAAATTATCTCCTTTCACAATTGAAGTCTAAGGTGGATGCTCTGGCGGAAGGTATTGAGTGTAAAGAGTTGCAGGATTTAGTTCATGTTTCTGAACAGGTGGGTAAGCATTCTTTGCAATGTGGTTTTGATGCTGTACAGGCCTCTTCAAGGGTGGCTGCCACTGGTTCTGTTCTTCGCAGGCACGCCTGGCTGAGGGATCAGAATTTGGCTGAGCATGTTAAGACAAGGATTTTAGATGCTCCGTTGCAATCTGATGTGTTGTTTGGTTCGCCTGTGGAAGCAGTTTTAAAGAAAATGGAGGACAAGGCTAAGTCTATGCAGACTGTTAAAGATTTTTGCAGGTTCAGCCTCCAAGTTTAGTAGAAATTGGCCTACTAAGGGGTGGACATATCCTTCTTATGATTCCCAGTCTAGGGGTAGGTCTAGACGTGGTAGGGGCAGAGCTCAAGGTTCTTTTAGGCCTAGAACAGGGAGTTCACCTGCTCAGTCTTCGGGTGAGGGCAGGGGTCAGTCCTTTCGTAAACAGACCCAATGACCTGCCTTTTCAGCTGCCAGAACCTTCTCGTCTGGCAGCACCTTTGGGAGGAAGGCTGGCGCTTTTCAAAGAAAATTGGAGTTTAATTACCCAAGACAGATGGGTATTGGATATCATTCACCACGGTTACAGGTTTTATTTCCATACCTTGCCTCCTTTCAAAGGCATGCCAGACATTCCTCCTCTACAAAGAAAAGAGGCTCACAAGCAAATTTCTCTGTTACTCCAAATAGGGGCCATTCAGCCGGTTCCTGTGCCAGAAAGAGGCCTAGGGTTTTATTCTCGCCTGTTCCTAGTACCAAAAAAGGGGAACACGTGGAGACCAATTTTGGATTTATCTATCCTCAACACTTATCTGGACATTCCCAAGTTCAAAATGTTGACGTTACAACAGCTTTTACCTCTGCTGGGAAAAGATCACTGGATGGTAACTTTAGATCTCAAGGAGGCTTACCTTCATGTGCCTATCAGACTAAGTTGCAGGAAGTATCTGCGTTTTCGAGCTGGGAATTCCCATTATCAGTTCTCTGCATTGCCCTTTGGCTTATCTACTGCCCAGAGTATTCACAAAAGTTCTGGCTCCAGTGATAGCTTACTTCAGGCTAAAAGGAATACAAATCTATCCTTACTTGGACGACTGCCTGATTCTGGCTCAAGAAAAGGAAGACCTGTTTCAGCATTTGGAATATGTGATAGCAGTGCTAAGATGCCTAGGGTATTCTGTGAACGAAATAAAGTCCAGTCTAGTACCCTCTCAAGACATGTGCTTTCTGGGTGTGAGACTGAATACAGCAACCCAGATGGCCTTTTAACCCCGGACAAACAAAAGAATCTTTCCCTTTACTTCCATCAACTATCTCTTCAGTCCGGGCTGACTGCAAGGACAGTCCTTCAAGCCTTAGGGTTCATGGCATCTTGTATTCTGGTGCTTCCCAATGCCAAACTGCATATGAGGAAGCTACAATGGTATCTCAAAAATGTATGGACACAGCACTGCCAGGATTTGGACACTGTCATTCAAATAATACCTTGCATTCAAAAGGAATTTTTGTGGTGGGCTCAGGAATGTCACCTAAACAAGGGACTCTCTGTGACCCGGCCAGAGGCGAGTCAGATTCTAACGACAGATGCCTCAGACATAGCTTGGGGAGCTCATCTGAATGGAAAGTGGATACAAGACAAGTGGCCTGCCAGACTACAGCATCTACATATCAACATGAAGGAGATGTTAGCAGTCCAGTTTGCATTAATGGCTTGCAAGGAGTTACTTCTTCCAGGGCAGGTGTTGATTCTAACAGACAACACAACTGTCATGTGGTACATCAACAAACAAGGGGGGACACATTCTTATCCTCTATGCAGGCAAGCAATGATTTTGTGGGAGACTGCGCTCAGCTTGCAACTAAAAATTCAGGCAAGGTTTCTGCCGGGAGCACAGAACTCCTTAGCAGATGTGTTAAGCAGGCAAATCATGGATCCCCACGAGTGGAAACTGGATCTTCATGTATTTCGGAAATTGACAGTGTCATGGGGAACTCCAGACCTAGATCTGTTCGCTTCTCCGTTAAACCACCAGCTGCCAAAGTTTTGCACGAAAAGGTTTCATCACACAGCTTGGAAAGTGGATGCTCTTTCTTTCAGTTGGAAAAATCTTCATGTGTATGCCTTTCCACCTCTGCCTCTCCTCCCAAAGGTACTCCTAAAGGTCAGACAAGACAAGCCAAGGATGATTTTAATAGCTCCAGATTGGCCTCGGCAACACTGGTACCCATTACTGAGGAGTCTGGTAAGGAAGCCTCCATGGCCTTTACCTTTGATTCCACACCTATTGTCTCAGAAGGACGGTCATCTACTCAATGTCAAGCTTCACTCTCTTCATCTAACAGCCTGGCATATTCTGTTTTGAACCACAGCAGGTCTCAACTTCCTCAACAAGTTTTGAATGTGATTATGGAAGCCAGAAGACCTAGTACAAGGAAAGTGTACGCAGAAAAATGGAAGAGATTTTTATTTTGGAGTGCAGCAAAGGATTTGGAGGTTTCTGAGCCTAATTTGAGTGTGGCTCTTCAATATCTTACTGAGTTATTGGACAAAGGTTTGTCTTTCTCTTCCATTAAGATTCATGCTGCAGCAATTTCAGCTCACTATGATTGTGACCCACCATTGTTTTCTCATCCTTTGTTCAAGCAATTTCTTAGAGGGGCAAAGAATATAAGACCCCACGTAGAGCTCCTACTCCTGCTTGGGACCTCAATTTTGTGTTGGAGAAACTTACTCTACAACCTTTTGAGCCTGCGGCTACTGCTGAATTGAAATACTTGTCATGGAAGACTGCTTTTTTGTTGGCCATTACTTCTGCAAGAAGGGTTTCTGAATTGCAGGCCCTTATGGCGGTTGAGCCTTTTTTGATTTTCCATAAGGATAGGGTATTATTACGTACTAATCCTTCCTTTATGCCTAAGGTGGTCTCTAGTGTGGCTTTAAACCAAACTATTCATTTGCCTACTTTTTATGCAGATCCTCAAAATAAGGGGGGAAAGATTTTGCACACTTTAGATGTACACAGGCAGTTGCGTTATTATTTAAGCAGGACTAAGGATTTTAGGCAGTCTCAGCAGTTGTTTGTTTCTTTTGCTTTGAGTTCTCAGGGCAAGCCTGTGTCAAAACAAACTATTTCTAAGTGGATTGGGTTTTGCATTGCATTTTGTTATTCCCATCATGGCAAGGAGATTCCAGCTGGGATTAGACCTCATTCCACTAGGGCTACTGCCACTTCAACAGCATTTCTAAGGGGGGTGGCAACTAAGGATATTTTGGAGGCAGCTACTTGGAGTTCAGTGCATACTTTCTCTAAGCATTACCACCTTCCTCTCTACTCTAAATCTAGGGCTGGTTTTGCCACGGCTATTTTGCAGGGCATGTTGACAGCTCCAGCTTCTTTATGATTTGCCAGCCTCCCTTACCTCTGCTTTGGGATTCTACCCAAGTGTTAGGACTGCAGCAATGTGGGATGAAGAACATAGTACAGTTTTGTACCTACCATAAATGTAGATGTTCAAGATCCACATTGCTGCAGTCCAATTTACCCTCCCTCCTTCCCCTCTGTGTTTAGGGGTGGTTGTGTGGGTGGGGTTGTACTTTTGTAAATTTGTATATATTGTACATATATTTGGTACAGGAGTGTTGGGTGTTTTTTGGTTTTGGCCTTATCTTTTTAGGGTCTTCTGACATCTGGGGCAAGAAAAGACTGAGGATATGACGTCGGTCATGCGCATTTGTACCCTGACGTCCTGACGTCAGACTAATGCGCCTTGACCGACGTCAGCCTTATACTTTGGTATTCGGGCCGACTGGGACAGCGGACTACCCAAGTGTTAGGACTGCAGCAATGTGGATCTTCGAACATCTACATTTATGGTAGGTACAAAACTGTACTTTCTTGGTGTCGAGGTTATGACGTGGCAAAGTGTGGGGGTGGTGCTGCGGTAGCGTTGTCGCCTCACAGTAAGACGCTGTCCGGTTCGATTCTCAGTTAGAGCATCTTCTGC
Source organism: Protopterus annectens (assembly GCF_019279795.1). Taxonomy (NCBI): domain Eukaryota; kingdom Metazoa; phylum Chordata; order Ceratodontiformes; family Protopteridae; genus Protopterus; species Protopterus annectens. The sequence goes on along the minus strand of NC_056729.1, from coordinate 1,949,347,471 downwards.
GTGGAGACATGCGTGAATGGGCATACCTTCGTTGAAGGTTGTGCGTCAGGCCTGGCAAGCTGGTACGTAAAAATCAACTGCCAATCTTTAGCGGACCGGAGTTCCGCTGTGGCGACCCCTAACCGGGAAAAGCCGAAAGACACAAACAATGAAGGGTATTTCCCCATATTAAGTAGGCCCTATCCAGTGAAAGAAGAGATAGCAACCTTTCTGCTGAAGTGGTTACTATAAAAAGTTAATATGCCATTTTGTCTTGGGGGAATTCATAACCTAGTATAATTTACTGTGCAGGTATAACTCATTCACAATCTATGCCTGAGTTACACCTGCACATTGCACTATTGCTCCAGACATATCCTACCCTGCAGTGATTTGCAGTAGCATTGCATTGATTCTAAACAGCTTAATCTCCTTGAGTTAATGCTGCTTGCTTTTGCATACCCCTTTTAAATGGTCTCAACTATTCATTTGCTTACCCTTGTGTACACACCTACCCATGCACACCTTCTTTGTAAACTGTGTGCTTTCTATCTTCTGTATAGGCAGACACGTCAGGGGTATACAAGTTCCTTGTACTAATGCATCCCTTGATCTGTCCTGCTTTCAGCACTGTGACAGCTGCATAGGCTATCATTTTATTCCTTGCATGGACCTGATTGAGTGGGCATGGTTGCTTCAGGACCTGGGTAATTCAGGGCTTCAGCCTGGACTGTCAGAGGCAGCAAGATTTTCCTGTTCCTCCTGCACAGCTATTTTAGAATGTTGGATCTTTATAGGTTCATTGCTAAGTACTAGGCTAGCTGCCCTTGGGATCCATTTTAAGCCTAGTCAGTTTCCTTTTTTGTGTTTGAATTAACCTATCCCATTTGGTTATAGATTGGCTTTTACCATCCTCATAATAAGAATAACTGGGATCAAACCATAGATAATTTGAAGGGGTCTGTGCATGAAATAAAGCATTTAGCAGCTGCCTCTGTCCATTAGTAGTATAAGTTGCTGTCCTGGGGTAAATTTTCTGTTTCCCATCCATAGACCAAATTTTCACTAGAATATGGACAGGGATGAACTTTGTTTTATGTGAATGGAGAGTCTGTTCCAGAGTAGTTGTATCTTCTGCAAGATTTGCCGCTGCCTCCAAACCATTCTGTTGATGTTACAGAAGAGGTTTACATCACTTGACCAAGTATTTCTGATGCCATTTGACTTGCTTGCTCTCTTGACCTCTGTAACTCTATCAGTATTGCATTGGAGGATGCTTTGTATGCCAGACACAGCTCTCCTCTTAATCTGTAGGATACCGAGTTTAGTGACAGGGCTGAGAGTCTGTCCATGTAGGACATGTTTATGCCTTGCATCCTTTTAATAAGGTATCTCTGTGGGTGTTACAGTTGTTGAATGTGTCTGGACAGATAAACACCAAAGGGGGCATTATATCCAGTGATTGGCCTAATGAAGACTGATGAAAGAGGACAGTTACATCCCTAGATCTAGACACATTCCCTTTGTTTGTAAGCTGTGCAGTATAGGAGGACTTTTGTACAACAAAGGATACATGTTGGTCAAAAGTTTGATTACTGTTCACATAAGTTCCCAAATCCCAAACAACTGGGTCAGCTTTTAGGGACATATTGTTACTGTGGCAGTTCCCTGGGGAAGATGACTTCCCAAAGGATACAGTAATGCATCCAGTATCCAATGTCTTCTGACGGGGCTGTTACAGTTGTGTGACGGGCAAGCCCTGTCCATTAGACCTCCAGAAGAGCAACTGGCCTATGCTGTTGGTCACCCTGATGAGTGATGCTTAGGTAAGTTGTCCTCTGGGCCATTCTGGCAAGCAGCCATGCCAGAAGCCCACCTTATCTCCATTCTCGTGCACTCCTTTCCCTTGTTCATTGTCCAACCTTCCCCATCGTCAGTTCTCTGCCTTCTGTATATATGTGGCCATCCATGTTTTGTCTGTATACCACCCGTGTCTGTCTGTCTGTACTCCATCTCTGCCCCTAATACCTGTCCTTTATCCTCCTTCCTAGCAGAAAGCAAAATGGGCTGTAATAAATAAATACGTTACAATACAATACTCTTCTCCCCTCACCTTTCGTACCTTATGGCTATACTTCCGTTTAACATTCTCCCATTTTGCACTCTCATAGCTACCCCATTTTCTTCCTATATATATGCTTAACAAAGTTGACACGGTGTTATGTGCACCCACATTGGTCTTTTTTTACTGCTGTACTTGGCTGTGCTGCTTTTTTTGTGGCAAGGCACTTGCTGCAGCTACACAGCGGTGTATTGCTTGCATATATGTGTGTTGCCAGGCTGCGCTAATTTACCTTAGCTGTGATATCTTTCCCATCGGGCATGCATACTACTGTAACGCTGTTCCTACCATACAGCAGCCTAGCTTTTTTTATCCTATTACCCCTGTATCTTTCTCTTCTTATACAGTCTTGCTCTGTATGCTGGTGCCGTCCACTGCTTAATAAATGTCTGATTAGTTATGTGGTGTTTCTACAGTGACAACCTCAAATATTAGCTGTGTGCAGGCAAGGAATGCTTATCTGTGAATCCCAGCCTATGAATACAGTGTGTGAGTGCATCCTGCAGTGGAGCAGTATCTATTCAGGATGGGTTCTTTTCCTTGCAGGCAATGCTTTCTGGGATATGCTGCATTTCCTAAATGGCTCCGTGTTGAAATGTCATCACTCAAAATGACAAGTGCTAAAACACACACACACACACACACACACAGTTAAAAATGGAGAAAAGAGAACCTCAGACTTCGCTCTTCTCCTTAAATCTTTTTTTCTAGATGGGGGCAAGCCCCCCCCCACCACCAATTGAACTTGTAGATGCTAACTACAATATCACTCTCTCCATGAAAATGGAATATTCCAAGAAATTATTTCGGACTTAATATATGGAAGTCTGTATGCATGTTACTTCGGTGTACGGAAAGCTTTCTACATGGCCCACCTCATAAGTAAGGGTATCTCATCCAGGGACAAGGAGGTCATAACATCCCTGTATTCTTCCCTTATAAGGCTGATTATTAAGTACAGTGCTCCTTTCGGCATGTACCTCGCAATGCACATGCAGCAGCTGGAGAGATTACAGAGGCTCCTCACTAGGAGAATCCAGGGCCTCAAACATCTACCCTACACAGATAGGCTAAAAGCCCTATCCCTGTACTCAGTTTCATACAGACTCCCCAGAGGTGACCTCTGTCTGGCATACAAGGCAATCTTGGACCCCGCCTTGATGGGACTGCTGCATATCTGCAAGTCAAGCTCCACTGAGTAACCCGCACGTGCGGCCTCAACCTGGTCTGTGACATCTATAGGACTTGACGGGACAGATTTGTGTCCCAGTGACTCCTCCATATGTGGAATAGACTCCCTCTCCACGTTAAACAGAGTACCTCTTTACTCCTTTTTAAGTGCAACCTGGATAACTGGATGGGAAACAGAAAATACACCGCTCGAATTCCAACTGGGTCACTGTTCGACAGGCGTATTAGGTGCTGACTTGTCTAAACATGGGCTAAACTCTTGGCTAGGCTTATAAGGGCCTCTGGGCCTATAGCCTAGTAACTTCCTATGATTCTATGAACTCTGTTTTTTCAACCATTCAGTATCCATGTTTCAGGACTTGCTCTAGCAGGTCCTGACATTTCAAATGGTTATCACCATAAACAGAATAAAACTGACAAATGGAAATAAATGTCTGCACACTTGAAATACCCTTACTGTGTTTACTTTTATATTTCGGCTTAGCATAAGAGTGATTGTACAACACATGTAATGTTTTCTGTGGTACTGTCACCCAGCTATCCTCATAAAATTTTGAAGGCAGCACATTTCACTTTATTGCTGATAGGTTTAATGTGGTAGGTAGATCTTGTGTTTTTCATTCTCGGTCATCATTATCCATTTACCATATAGCAAACCTCTGGATGATTTCCATGTAGTCTTATATGAATAAAATTAAGAATTTTCCTCCTCCCTCATTTTGCATTAAGGACACTCTGCAGTTAATCAGTAAATTATTTACATGCTTTCCCTAAATTTCTTTCATCTAATTGGGGATTTAAGAACAGAGTGGCCTACCATTGTTTCATTTTTGCCACCTCTCAGTGATAGCAACAACCTTAGTCTTTTTTGGAAATGCAGTCCTATTCCAGGATTTCAGTGGTCTTGTCTTTTAGATCTTCCCAGCACTAATACAGGAACCATTGCTCTTTCACTAGAGAGAGATATTCACAGTAAATGTTCGTGCCAGAGGAAATGAAATATGTCCCATGTTCAGCCTCAAGAGTGATGCATTCTGTATCATAAAGTCAGAAATCTTATTTTTGGCATTTTTCAGGGTCCTACCCGCCATCCAGGTGTCTTGTTTGCTCTGATCCATGACTCTTTTCTAGGCCCCTGCAGCATCGTTTAAGACAAGACACTTTGATATTTATTCTACCAACTGCATAGATCAGTCTTTCTCGCATTGTTTTTGGAGTAAACTGCCCATATCATGATGGTCTTCTAGGTCACTTTGGTCAGGCAGTTTAACTTTGATCTGAAACGTTTCCTGCTTATTACCTAGTTACTCTTTTACCAGTGCTTTAGACCGTACTGCTTAGTCAGACAAGCAGATGAATCTTCTGATTTGAAGAGAGGTGCACCAAGCAGTCTGGAATTAATTGTCCAGAATGGAGAGTCGACAGTTGACTTGCACCATCAGTGGAGTGGCCCCACCTTTGTGATTGCCAGTGCATGTAATCTAAGAAAGTAGCCTAAACACGAGTAACTTATGAGGAGCCAGAAACAGCAGCCATGGGAAGGAAAGATCTTGGCAGAAGTAATTCAGGGTATAAATACTTTAAACAGTATAGCACATCTCTCACATGGATTTTTTTTTCTCTGAGGTGGGCACATTCTGAAGGAAAGGTCAGCAAAGGAAGCATATGATGCTCAAAGTAACATTCAATGGGCGTTTTCCACAATTGCAAAAGCAGATGTTGGCTGATGTTCAGTACTAGTTCCTGGTGCTATTTTTCAAATAAATGCACTGTTTCAGGTTTCTTGTTGTTCAACACATGTAAAAAACTGTATAAGTAGAAAACAGGAAATGGACTCCTTGCACCAGCAGACAAAGATGATGAAAACTTAACGCAATTTTATTATTTTATCAAGCGTTTTCGCCACCAAAAATTTGTGGCGTCTTCAGAGAAAAAGTTTTTAAAACAAACATCCATTTTAAAACGCGCACTATATAAATAACCACCACAAAGGAAATGACATCACAAGGACAAGCATTGTCACATATTCCTACATACTTAAAAAATTAACCACATCAAATTAAAGGTTAATGTTTGATGTGGTTAATTTTTTAAGTATGTAGGAATATGTGACAATGCTTGTCCTTGTGATGTCATTTCCTTTGTGGTGGTTATTTATATAGTGCGCGTTTTAAAATGGATGTTTGTTTTAAAAACTTTTTCTCTGAAGAAGCCACAAATTTTTGGTGGCGAAAACGCTTGATAAAATAATAAAATTGCGTTAAGTTTTCATCATCTTTGTCTGCTGGTGCAAGGAGTCCGTTTCCTGTTTTCTACTTGTACAGTGGGTTTTTTTTCCGTTGGTTTCATCTACATGTAAAAAACTGCCATCATTTGTTAAAAATCCTAAGCATTCCTGGAAAAGGGGTCAGAGACCAGATAAAAGATCAGTATTCCTAGGCAGTGTACAAGTGTTACCATGACAGAAATTTGGTTCTTTACAGGTTGTGAACTATTACTAGCAAGGCAAAAGAAATGCTCGAGAGAGGAATATCCCCTCCAATAAATAAATACATACATACATACATACATACATGCATACGTACATACACAGATTCTACTTAACAGCTCTGCACAGTGCTAAACTGATACTTTGCCAGCCTACTTCTTCCTTTAAAGTTCCTTTCATGGGTAGCCCTCATTTTTCAGAAACATTGCATCATCTTTTGCAGCAAGGCATGTTTTAGAAACTAGAGATCTTTCCAGCAAATTGAGCTTGATTCACTACCCCTCCAGTCTCAGTGAAGACTCAGATGCATTTCTGACACGCTTTTGAAAAAGTACTTGTAATTACAGCTCTGTGACGCAGAGAGATGAAACTGTGACTTTAGCTTTGACAGCCGTGGTTCAGGTGGCTGAGTAAGTGACTAGTAGTCATCGTCTGATCACCCCATTCTGGGAGGTGCAGGTGACTACAACCACTGTACACTTGTCACCTTGCAGAGACCAGGTGTTAATGTACATATAATCTGGCAGGCACTGTAGCAAGCAGTGTGTAAGCACTTTAGCTGTATGTAGTGAGTGAAAGTAGTCACTGTCAGACTACTGTCGTAGGTCCTACCTCATTGAGGCTACAGTCAGCTGCCATGGGTGTTAAGAGTGAGAAATAAAACTCTCATTGTACCAAGATAAAGGTTCTCCAGTGCACAAATCTCACACCAGCAGTGTTTTCCATACTGATTTGATGGGTGAAGATTGAAAAAAAAAGTTACCTGAAATAACTCCTCCCCAGATAGCTTGCCTTGATCATATAGTGGTTAGTACTCTGCATTCTGACCACAGCAACCTCGGTTTGAATTCAAGTCACAGCAGTGTGGAAAGTAGTGGGAGATTTACTTTATAGGGGAGGTTGGCATAATGGTTAAGGTGTTTACCTTAAAAACAAAGTGCAGGGTTTGATTCTCACATGGGCTAATTGGCTAGGCTTAAAGTGGTCACCAAGGGCAGTTAGCCTAGTACTAACCTATGAACTATAACCTGAGAAAGTTGCTGCTGTTTATTTTAGGCCCCCAAATAGACAAAGAAATTGGAAATATCTCTGGCTTGTCCTGACTCCCAGAAGTTTAAATGCCATTGTGTCTCCTACTGAAATCCCATGATACTGATACTGCCCAGTCCTACTTTTATTCCTTTAAGAGCATGAAATTGGTTTTGCTGTCTGAGCATATAGTCTGCGATAACTGGACTTTCAGAAATTTCTACATGTGCCATACCTGTCTTTAACTAACCTGAACATGGTCTTAGACTAGAGACAGACCTCTCCTGTCCATTTTTCATTTTATTGAGCTTGCAAACTTAATATGGGACCTCAGGAGAGAGACCTTTAAAGCTTTCAGACATCAGTCATCAGCCATGGTGGGTTCCTCGGCACTACCGTTATATACAAGTTTCCCACTACACTGTCTCTTACTTGGTGGGCAGGGATTTGGCATGTTCTTGTCCTTTACCGGAGAGCAGATAAAGTTTCATTTCAAGCCTGCTGGAGAACCATACCAGATATCTGTCCTCCTAAGGTTTTTTGCAGTGCATTTTGAGCCCTTACTGTCATCTGGGGCTTGAGAGGGAAGTGAATCTTTTTGCATCCTCTCTCAGATAGCAAGCTCAGGTTTTCCTGGTTTCCAATTCCTGAGATGGAGGGACTTATCCACTGAGATGTCTAGGCTCTGTATTTGATGTTGCAGTGATGTACCAGCTGGCTAGGGCCTTTTTAGATAATCCAGCTGCAAGGTCTGGAAAGTAGTACTGCATTACCGGGCAGTGACCTAAGGTTGTCATTGCAGTGTCTGAAGACTAGCTTATTTAGCAGTAGAGCTAGGTTATCTGAAATAGTCTTTTGTGTATCTGGGTAGCTGAGAAGCATAGTGCATGTTCAGTAAGTAGAAGGCATTTGTATTTACTTATGAGATACACTAGTGTTCTCATGGGGTGTGCCAGAAGCCAAGGATGATAAATGATGCATTTAGTCTACACTTGGGTTATTTTACAAGAGCTGGCAGGTGCTGCAGTAAACAGATGTAAGTTATTCAGTCTCAAAAATTACAATTTGTCTAACAGTGCAGTAAATGGCTTGAAGGGTTATTAGTTTGGTAACACGAGCTAGATATACAGTTGACCTCAACTTTGTCCTTTTCACCTCATAGCACTACACTGAGTACCAAGGAATCCGCTAAACTGAAAAACTTTGCATTATACTCAATTTTCAAAGCCTTTCTGCCTGCGATTACTACAGTGTTTCAGACCATTTCAAACTAGATTTTGTCTACCATAAAAAGGCATCATTTGTATACTGGTAACTTAACTTTGTCCTATTTTTGTAGAAATGTCTCTTCGTAAGCTAGCATGTTAACACCATGTGGATTTCACCTCTCTAATCATTAATGTTGCATCCCACACCCAGTGCACAGTGGGATTTAACATTGCCTTTTCTTTTTTAATTTGCATATTATTTGAGGCTGGAGTAAATAAGAAGAGCTATATACTTTGGTACACATTTTCAAACAACAGAATGTATTTCATTAAAATAATTAAAAAGTGTTTGTTGTGTTGAATGAGGGTTTTCTTAAAGCATGGTGGGTCATTTGTTCATTAATCAGGCAGAATGACAAATGGAAAACTACAGAATTAAAGAGATTTTTTCCTTTGAACTTTAAAGAAATGGTCAGAATGTGTCAGTAAAAGTGATGATGATAAAGATTTTCCAGCTGAAGCTGCTACTGTAATATTGGAGATTGTGTGTTCAAGAGATTCATCTTGAGCAGATGTACTTTTTGTTGATTTTTTTCCCCTAATTTAGAGCATAATTGCGACACTGCATGTTGTACATATGTACAACGTGTAGTGAGTGATGCTTTTATTTTCACAAACATCGTCAGAGTATTTTTCTTTTTTACAGCACTTTGTTTTCAGCAATTTTTTTCCTGCATACTCCTCACATATTATGTATGTTGCTGATATAATAGTGTAGTCTCAACAGTCTTTTCTGTACTGTTATTGAGAATGTGTAGGTGCTGTGGATTAATATATTTTACATTTACTGCTTATTTTGTGTGTCTGATGTTTCTGGTTGTCCTCAGGGACCATCCCGATAGTTAAAGTTTTCTCAGATATATTCAGTGTGAGATTTTTTTTCTTTCAGGGGACAAATGAATTTAAAGATATTGTTTGCAAGACTCCCATTAGGTATGATGACACCATTACAGAAATAATGTGCTCTGAAGACAGGTAGCAATACAGAATGGATAAAAGGGGTGGCGTAATCTGTGTCAGTTTGCAAGAGTGAGTCAGGATTCCAATTTCTTATTTTCCTTCAGCGTTCAATTACAGTAATGGGTTGTCCTTTTGTGTGTGCTGGCATTGCCGTCCCATTTCATTTAGATGGCTGTCTGAAATACACTTTGAAAGTAGTATAAATGCCTTGATGACAGAATATACTTGTTTGGAGGATACCTTACTTGTAAAAAGCTGTTTCCTCCTAAGGGAATAAAAGAAATGGGATTACTAATTCCTTGCTGCCAGACTATATCCTCTTGTTGCTGATAAGGAGCTTTTCAGAGAAAAGTTCTCACCAGAATCAGCTTTATCTTTCCCAGGGGGTTAAAACTATGGAGAGAAGAATTATTTTAAGTGATGCCACAAAAAATAGAAAAAGAAAAACTTTTAAGAGTTTGTCTTTGCTTTCAGTGTCAAGGCCACATATGGCATTCTTTTAAATACCTTGGTGACACATTGGATTAGCTGTCTTGTCTTTTGTTCCTGTAATAAGAACATCCTAGCACCTGCAGTTACAAATGAAAAAATATTTATCCTTATTCTAGAAGGAGCCTTGGAGCATGAAGTATTGCAAATAAATGGTTTCCTCTTGTTCTTGAGAAACTCTATTTCCAAGGCAATATTACATTTCTACTCTGTAGTGTGACAGTCCTAATGGAACTTGTCAGTCTCCCATCTGTAACAGACCTCTGCTACGAGCTGGAACCGCTAAGTGAGTTATGATGTCACATGTGTGAGCAGAACTAATGTGAACAGAGAAACGGTAAACCACAATGACATTTTTTCCTGTTGCATAAAACTAAAAATGGAATGGTATACAACTGAAATCTGAGACAATAAATTTTGTTTATAGTTCTTGGTCATCACTACTACTATTTCACACACCATTGAATTAGTAAGATCTGCAGGCAGTGATCTGCACAGATTAAATTCAGGGTGCTATTGATGTATTATATTAGTTTACTGGTTCTGCGTGGAGTTTAGATTTTTGTTCTGAAATAATGAAAAGTGGTATTTTTGCTTTTGCTTAGCTACAGTGATTTTTTTTTGAGGTGCATTGGGAAGATTACTGTAGATCGATTATGCATGAAGCAGAGCTTTCACATTCTTTTACATATTTTCATCTCTTGAACCAGAATCAGGGATTCACATTCTTTACATTTTCCATCTTGGGTTTGAGTACAGCCTCATCCAAAATATACAATTTTTGTATTCATTATACTAGGGTAGCAAGTTACTGTTTTTCTTACCCGTTTTTTATCAGTGGTTCAGTTACATTTGTTTAAAAACTACACTCCCCTACCTGGTGAACTTTAAGCTTGGTACAGCTGCAAAAAGGCATCCATTGATGCTAGTAAACTGTTAAGACCATTTTCTGTATGCATTTCAAACATAAAATGTTTCTTCAGAAAGTGGGGTTTGCAACATACATCAGAGTATCTGAAAAATGTTTCTTTTTTGATCATGTTGTAGAACAGGCACACATGCTTTGTGTTCTAATAGCATCAGTTTGAGTTTTGTGTTATTACATGGATATGTTTTTTTTTTGAACTGCGGTGGTGGTGCTGCGGTAGCGTTGTCTCCTCACAGTAAGTTCGATTCTCAGCTAAAGCGTCTTGTGTGTGGAGACATGCGTGAATGGGCGTACCTTCGTCGAAGGTTGTCCTTCAGGGCTGGCAACTCGGTACGTAAAAATCTGCTACCAATCATTAGCGGACCAGAGTTCCGCAGTGGCAACCCCTAACCAGGAAAAGACGAAAGACACAACAACAACATGGATATGTTTTTAATTTCACTGTACATGTTAAGATTTGGTGATTCGTCATTAAATGTGTATCATGTAGAAAGTATGCATTAAGAGATGTTATGCCAGTTAAACCGGTAAGCACTGGGCAAATGTTTTATTTTTGCTAAATTTTGGTTAGCTCAGTTTTGATAATTAAGCCTGTTTTACCTTTCAAACTTGTTTCAAAATTCAAAAACTGTTTTCTCAACCTTAAGATTTTAATTGGCACATAGTGGGGATATTAATTAGTTGGGCATGAGTAGGATATGGGGTAATATCACTTTAAAGTGGATCTAAGCACAAGGTAGGAACCAGTGTTTTAAGACCCACAAGAGACGATATATGCAAGCCATTTTATTCAGTCTAAGAATACTCATAGCTTGTTTTTGTTTCTGCTACTGTATATGTAGCTATGTCACTTTAAAAAAAAGCCATGTTTAATAAAGATGTTTAAAAATAATACAGTGTACAGCACTTGAATAAAAACGTGAATTTCAGTGTAAACAAATATCAGTGCTATTCAGTAAAAGATTAGTTAACAGTACACACAAAACTAAAAAAAATTGTGAGCAAGGGTTTCAAGTTGGACAGTAGTAACTTGTCCAGTTTTATAAAGAAAAAAAAAGCTAGGATACGATTTTATCTTGCGGTGTAGTACTTGTTGATCAGTGCATATCCGTAATTCCCACAAACAAGTCTTTGTAAGACCATTGATCGAGTATAATGCAGCTTTTTGTTCTTGTTAATAATTTTTTACTATTATTTTTTAAATTCCTGTAGTCTTCCACTTACCGTTGAGTCTCCATTCCAGCTGCTGTGCTGACCAGTTTTTTTCCTCAAGGGTGAAGTATCTGCACCCATTTATACCCCTTATCCACATGGGAGATAATGGGTTTTGCCATATGTACATTTTCCCCATGTATGCCCCATGACTCTTCAGGCACTGAGCATGTAGTGGGTGTTCGTCAGTCACTAGTGTAGTCAGCATACAGACACCCCACTTCTCTTGAGGTAAATGCCTGCACTGGCTCTCTAGTCTCTACTGAGGAGCTCAGTGGAGAATACTTTTCTAAACCTGTCCCCTTGCCCTCCCACCATGAGAGAAGAGTACAGGCACACCCAATTATTCACTCAATCCACCAGGCAGCTCCTTCAGTGTTTGAGTTCAGGTCATCTGGGTCGTAGTCAGCGTTTTATCCATTTATGCCCAGAGACACTAATCACAATACTTAACTCATTTAGCAAGAGAAAACATTGGAAAACAGAGGTATTATACTAAGAGTTAGAATAAGTGATTATGTTGCCAAGACGGATTAAAATCACATTAACAATTCTGTCACATATTGCTTAATTTGGGGAAACCTATGTCTAATATTCAGCTTTATCAGATCCAGAATCTCTGTTAATCGCACAGTTCAACGTATGGCAGTGTTCCAATAAAATAGGTATTATTTAACATCAAGAGATGTATAGCTTAATAACTGATCACCTCCCCAAGAGAGAAATAAATTACCAGCAGATAAAGAATTCAGAACACACGTCGACATTTGCATAGGTGATGGAAAATACAAATATGGATTAAACATAATCGTTTGTGTTTCTCAATTACAATAGAGTATGAGTTTGCTAGTTCCTGCCACATGCACCTTCCCATCACTTTACTAAACTTTCTTCTTAATTTTTTTGGTTGGAAATACCATTGTGTTGTAGCAAGCATTCTAAATTGAAAGTAAGAGAGTACAACAGCACTTGCAACTCATGCTTCTGCTTTGTGAAAGGGTGCATTTCTGTGGAACTACTGCAGAAGAAAACTTATAGTTTTATCAGAAGGTGACCAAAGCTTTATTTATTTTTATTTAGGTTTGATGGCTGAAGTAGTGGGCTGATCCAAAGTGAACCTATTTTACCTGCAGCCTAGGAATTACAGAGCATATACAATCAATCAGTACAATGCTTTTATGAAATGGAATAGAATGGAGACAAGTCAAAATTAATACAGTGTAGACAACAATTGTATACATGTAATATTAAATAATAGTAGATAATTTGTATGTACATAGACAGTTCAGTAAGGCATACTGCAGAATAGACATACATACATCTGTACAGAATTTCAGAATGAGAGTTATTAGATGGTGGTTAGTTATAAATGGTGAGAGGTTGGTTTTGTTAATGGATGATAACTAGTAGTGTTAGTTTGAGGTTGACTGGGGGGGGTACTGAATTAGTAAAGTAGTAGAGTCCTGAGTGCAGTTGTAAAAGTGGGAATATGAGACGCATCTGATCGGTAGAGTGAAGAAGACTTTTTCTTTATTGCTGAAAGATTTGGGCATATGCAGGCAGCTCTCTGTCTAAGGTGGCTGATAAGTTCTTCTCTCGATGTTATGTGATTATGTTGCAGATGTCAGATGGAAGTCAAGTCCCCTAGTTTCGGTGCCAAAAGTGAGAGAGTTTCTTCAGTAGAGGTTAGAGTGTTTGCAGGTCTATGTAGTACTTGGGGGCATTGTTGATTTGTTAGCAGAGATAATCTGGGGTATCTAATAATTAGTCTGTGACTGAGTGGGATGGATGTCTCATTGTAGAAAGCTTTGTGGATAGGCCATTTTGCATACTGGAGAGTGATGCAGTAATGCTCATTTTCTGAGGAAAGCAGACTGTATGTACATGTATTTCTTAGGGTGTGCAAGTCTTTTAAATATTTAGAGTAGGACTGTGCCGGTAATGGTAAGGTGTATTCTAGCTGGGACCAGAGAATCTTTTTGACTATAACATTTCTTCCTTCTGGGTTGAGGAATTGTGAGATGATGTGACAGCTGTAGAACGCAATAGTTTATTTTATCTTTTAGATTATTAATTAGTATGGCACTTAGCACAGAGGGCTAAGGCTATGATCTCGTGACAGTCTACTTACTGTGCTTCATGGTTTGATTTCTCCAACCTTTGCCTACTGTCTGACCTTGAGCAAGTCACTTAATCAGTGCTTTGGGGCAGTTGGGAATTTGGGCTGGGCTGCATGCATAGTTGCTATGTATGAACCTTTTAGTTTTTGTGGACATTTTTAAGTAGGGATTAAGAGTTGCTCCTAGGTATTTGAATGCTTTGACCCACTTAGTGAGTTTGGTGTTATACATGGATGGTGTTTAGAGAGGTGGTAGTTTGCTGATTTTTTGGTGTGTGTGAGTGCCAAGGAACACAAGTTTAGTCCATTTTTTTGTCTTCGTGGTTCAGTTCTTAAAGTCTAACCATGAGGGTAGATTGTTGAAGGTGAGTTGTAGATCTTGCAGAATAGTTGTGTGTGCATGTGTGTTTGCTGAGTGTAAGAGAACTGTTTCTCCTGCATATAGGATGATGCTGTCTGTTTTTACATTGTCTGATAAAGGGTTGCTGAAGATGCTGAAAAGGATGGAGGATGAATCCTTGAGGAACCCCATGGATTAATTGGCTTGAGTGGGAGTTATGTTTCACAGAGAAGGTTCTCTATCTGTCTAGCTGGTGAAGCAGTCTAGAGTTGATTTGCCATAGCTGGGTGAGGCTAGAAAGTTGAGTTGTATGGTATGGTTGGCTAAATCAAGTGCTTTGGTGATGACTGTTAACATAGCTTCTGTGAGAAGTTTGTTTGTTTGTGATGAGTATTGTGTCTTTAAGTATGTGCAGAGCAGTATGGGTGCTTCTATGTTTTATGAAGCTACGTTGCTTGGTAGAGACTATGTTATATTGTTGCCTGGGATAGTGTGATTGGGCAAAACCCCTTTTCAACAGAAGCCAAAAAATTGAGAGATCTGGACATTGTTTACTGGGAGAAATGTAAAATTAAATGGTGCAAGGACAAACCGCTCCGTAAAAAATAAAGTTTGAAATTATTACAAGCATACAGGAAATAATGGCTTTTCTGGTAACTAAATACTTTAACGCATTAACTAGAACAGTGTAAAATTTAATTGTATATAAAGATATCTAGTGCACTTTTTCTTAACGCATAAAAGTTAATGTTTTTTTTGAAAGCATACAAGTTGTTTTTCACATCTGGGAGGGGAATAAAGATGAGCCCTGAACAGACAGCAGTTATTGTAAGTAGGCGCATAGGCTGTAATGTTTATCTTAGCATGGATAACCTTACTTTTAGATGAATTAATGCCTTTGGGTGCAGCTGTCAATTTGGAGCAGTTTCTTTCAGGGTTAAACTTCATTATTTGAAGATGTTCATAATTTTGTGCATTTGTTTTAACTTAATAGGTTATGGGATGTTCTGGGATTCTTAGGTTTTTTGTTTGAGAGTTTTCATTAAAAGAAAAGGTCTTGTAAAATGTGACCTTGGTTCAAATGGAGATGACAACAAACAACTGCATGAAGGATTAACCTGTCAAATATTAGTGGGTTCATGTTACACAAAACCTAGAAATAGACATTTTAAAAAGCTGTCATATATATAAAAGGTGGGAATATCTGTCATATATGCTGTAACCCTGAATATTTACTGCACTTATTTCAGGTGTTGCCGTATAACAGCAGCAGGGATTCTGCTTTTAACACAGTACCTACCTTATTTTATGCTTGTTCTGTGTGCAGTACCATCTGAAATTGAATTGCAATCCTATATTCCATACTGTTTAAACTGCTGAAACATAACTGGCCTAGATACGATGTCTTGCTAGCGATTAGAAGTAGAGTGTAGACCTGAACTGACCGTGTGTTGTGGAATCAGAAGCAGTGCATAGTCCAGTGTTTTTGGTTGTCATATGTTATACACTGTAACCCTTCATAATTAATGCATTGTGCTCTGTATACTGTAAACAATTGTTCTACTGCATTTTCTGTGCTACAATCTATGCTGAAATTGTTTTGTAATCCTTGCATACCATTCTTTATTGTTTAAACTACACCTGCATCTCAGTATTTAATGTTTGAACTAGCAACTGCAAAACTGGCTTAAATGTGATGTCTTGCTAAAGCTCTGCTTCCGCTCTTTCCTTCTTTCCATCCTCCACTCTGCTGCTCCTCTTTATGACCCCTACACCGTTCTCTTTTTCTGCTCCAACTTGCTTCCTGTACTCACACGCTTCACCTCTTTCCAACCCTACTAGGTCAGGTCTTTGTTCATAGGTAGGTACTAGGCTATCGGCCCAAGGGCCTACGTAAGCCTAGCCAACAAGGTTCCCTGGCTTACGCCACCGAAGAAAGTTATTTTCCTGTGCCACTGTCGAGCAGAGACACAGAAGTGATCCCCAGGGTGTATTTCCTATTTTCCCATTCCATGTTCTGTTCTTTTGTCTACCTAACTGCATTTTCTTCTCCCCTGCATAACTAATTCAGTTTTGTTTGCTGTCGTCTTTGCATTTGTCTGCAATGCGTCAACTCTGGGTGCTTCCAACCCTCTCTAATTTTCTTCAAAGAAGCCTCCCACGAAAGGATATCCATACTGGGATTCCTGAAGTGCTTTTACAAGATAACCTCCCACAAGACCATTTTGTAAAGAGTATGTACTTGAAATTATCTGCTATTTTGTGCTTACAATACACTAGCACATGTGCTTCCCCATGTCTGCTAAGCAGCCTACGGTTATCCTTTATTTTCCCCCCAAACTCCCCTATCTTCTACACCTATCATTTGGCCATACTGGTTCTCAATCTGAAAACTCCCCTATATTCTACACCCATCGTTTGACCGTACTGGTTCTCAATCTGCTATTCACAACTTTTGCCACTAGGTGGCACTGTCTACCCACTTATAGTCTTTAAACAGACACAACGGTAATCCCATGCTTCCCCTGAACAGACTCCTTCCCGTCTTACAAATCTTACTTTGCTGGCTTGCATTGACAGGTATATTTTACTTTTCTTTCTGTTTCCTCTTTCCACAGCGTAGACTCACATCTGCTGTTCTGCCCCTGTAGTCCGTCCAAGTTTCCTTGTTCCAACCACTACCCACTGATTGGTTCTTGATAGCCACCCTCTCTCTGGCCGCATTTTTTATTACAACGAAACAAGACCTGGAAACTTTACCATCACAATAAGCAACCTGACACCCTTCTTAAATATAAACAACTCTGCAACCTAGCTAAAAAACAAATTATGAAAGACAGAAAAAATCATACTATATTAAACTCCAGTCTAACCACTCCAAAAATGCCAGACAATTCTGGAACTCCATCAATTCTCTTCTCAAGTCAGGTACCAGAAACTATCCTTGCCCTAACACCAGTAAATCCGACCCAGAAATAGGCTCTCTATTCAACTCCTCCTTTACCAACTCTATAGCAGAACTCACCAAGACCTTCCCAAACTACAACCCCTCCCCTCAACTCAACCCCTCTTCCCCAGTTTCTACCCAACCTTTCATCCCTAACCCTCCTCCCATATTTCATCTCAAACCCATCTCTACCTCATACATAAAAAAACTTCTTTCTAAACTAAAGCCATGCTGCAATGCCCCTGACCCTATCCCCTCACTCTTTTTAAATATAGCCACAGATGGAATCGTCATCCCCATTAGCATTCTCATCAATAGATCCATACAAGAATCTTACATCCCCAAACTGTGGTGTGCAGCCTTTATTCTACTCCTCCACAAAAGAGGTAAAAATAATAACATCTCAAACTTCCGATAGCCATTCTCTCCCCAATTTCAATGATTCTTGAAAAATGCATTCACCTCCAGCTCATGCCTTTCCTTACCAAAAACAACTTATCACTCCAACACAACATGGTTTCCAACCTGGCCATAGCACAATAACTGCTTTTCTCTCTTTCCTAGACATAGTAAACCACGCCCGTGATTCTGGCGAAATTGTATCCGCAGTTGTTCTAGACCTCTCCAAGGCTTTTGACACAGTCTCCCATACCCATCTCCTGAGACACCTTTGTAAGCTTAATCTCTTTCAGAATACCCTATCCTGGTTCAAAAGCTACCTGTCTGACAGATCTCAGGCTGTGAAATGGCATCTCAGCCTTCCTACCTACCCCCAGTGGGGGTACCCCAGGGATCCATACTCACTCTAGTGCTGTTTAATATCTTTATCAATGACTTCTATGCAACCATTCCTAACACTAAGATCGTACAATATGCAGACGACTCAACTTTAGTCTGCTCCGCCTTTAACCTCCCCAAGCTCCAAACAAAAATTCAAACTTCCTTCTCAACCACTGAAAACTGGATGCTTCAAAACCACTTCTCTCTAAATGCCAACAAATCCAAAATTCTATTATTCTCTCCCTCAAAATCCCTCTCTCTCGTTAAAAACTCTTTCCAAATTATCAGCCATGCTGACCACTATAGAAATCATTCCTTTTGCTAAACTTCTTGGGGTAACTATAGATGAACACCTAAAATTTGATACCCATATTCAGCAAAATATTAAGAAAACACATCAAAAACTTGGAATGCTATACAGAAACTTCCACCTTCTCTCTCCTTTTTTTTCCATCTACAACACAAACCCTCGCCACTACCTACTTACTACCATCACTGTTGTAAGGTGCTCCCCTACTAACCAGCCTGTCTTCCTCTATCTCTTCCAAACTGGAAATCTGTTATAACAAAATTTGCCACCAAATCCAAATACTCCTCCCACCACTGTACTGCCATCCGCCTGCTAAAGTGGCTAGAACTCCCCAACTACATTGGCTTCCTCCAACTCTCACTACAGTCCACAAGCTAATATTTAAACCAACTAAATGCCCGGCACTAACAGCTTAAACTCGTACACCCCGCACAGAACTTTAAGATCTGCCCACAAAAATCTAATCACTGTCCACATACTGAACCGTCCCATTGGTCAGCTTCTCCTATCCTTTTCCTTAGCCAAAAAATGGAATTCTCTCCCTCCTCTAAGAACTTCTGAAAACTTTGAACATTTTAAAACTCATCTCCATTCCTACCTGCCTCTAATTGGAAATGCAATTGCATTCTCCCTACCTAACTTACTAGTAACTCTACTCCATACTGAATTCCTGAACAACTGCATCATTCTGAATATAATGTAATCTAACACCAATATCATGAATGTATATGTTGTAAATAGTTTACTTTCCGCCTTTTATTCTCCCCTTTCTGGGAATGATTCTCATTACTGCCATCATACAGTGTTAGATGCTATGTAATCAAAGACCAACAACTTGTCTCTAATTTGAAATGTACTGAGCTAATCGAAGGAAGGACACTCAGCAAACTCGGAGGTATAGTATATAACATTAAGTATTCTGTTTTTTGTTTATTTTGTTCTTTATTTCTTTGTTATTTATAGCACTTTGTGTACTGTGTATTTTTCTAGCTAGTTTCACTGTGTGTGAGGTATTAACTGGAAATTGTCCACTTTTATTAAGCATCTGTTGGGTTGTTTGTTTCTGATAACTTGTTGCAGTTAAACTTTTTTCTAGAGGCTTCTTTAGCTGTTTAAAACTTTCATTTAAAGGCTCACTTCTGGTTTTCAGCTGTGAGAATCATTTCTGCAGTTTGTTTTTAAGTAGTGGGGATATTTGTAGCATTCGCATATTCAGGCTTGTATTTGGGCCTAGTGTTTGTGGAGGCTGTGTGTCTGAGCACAAATTCAGGGACATCTTGGTTTAGCCAAAGCCATCAGGCATTTCAGTGAGAGAGAATTGTTTGAGGTCATTGGCTGACTGAGGTCACCTGGACTACAGCTTAGACTAAGCACCTCATTGGTTCTTTTGAGATTTCTTTCTTAAAAGCTGTCTCAGGTTTCAACTTTCTGTTACCTAAGAAGCTCAGTTGTGAGTGTTCTGCCATTTTACACTGAGCTAATTGAAGGAAGGACACTCAGCAAACTCGGAGCTATAATATATAACATTAAGTATCCTGTTTTTGTTTATTTTGTTCTTTATTTCTTTGTTATTTATAGCACTTTGTGTACTGTGTATTTTTCTAGCTAGTTTCACTGTGTGTGAGGTATTAACTGGAAGTTGTCCACTTTTATTAAGCATCTGTTGGGTTGTTGGTTTCTGATAACTTGTTGCAGTTAAACTCTTTTTTCTAGAGGCTCCTTTAGCTGTTTAAAACTTTCATTTAAAGGCTCACTGCTGTTTTTCAGCTGTGAGAAACATTTCTACAGTTTGTTTCCCACAGTCCCTCCCTGTTGGTATAGTGTTTTTATAGTTGATGGCTTTGCAGTTGCCTGCCCCTAGTGTAAATTTGATCTGGGACCCTCCTCCCAGTCTAGTGTCATTACCTCATTCTACCCAATACAGGGAGAACATTTGAGAAGGCCAATCAGCTTAGTTTCTGCTACTCCTTTCTCTCTTTCCACAAAAAAAAAAAAAAAAAAAAAAAAACCTTTTCTAAGTTTGTTTCCTGCCTTTCCTGTGGGTAGTCTAGCCTGGATATAGATTTGCTGTGTCCAGGACTATTTGTAGGCTTCTAGGGCCCAAGCCTTTCTGTGTTGAAAGGAAGCCTTCTAGCTTAATTTTGTTTCTTAGAACTAGACAGTTTTTTGTTTCAGCACTTGTTCAGAACTTATTGTAAACACTAAATAAGCTACAAATTACTACAGCACTCAACTTTCCTCACTGTCTAGAGGAAAACAGTTTCTAGTACTTAACAAATAAGCACCTATCCAGGCATGTCTAAGGGTCAGCCCCCGGTGTTTTCTCCTGTCTACCTGATGAATCTGGGCATCTTGGGGCAATGCAGTAATTGCCTAATGTACGCAGACAACCCTGTCCTCCTACCACCCAACACTACAACCTATGAGAGATGCATTTATATAGCCAAACTGGAAGCAAAGCTCTCTTCACCCAAGACTGGACTAGACAGTCAAGAGAAGGTAAACACTTGCACCACACCACACTCATCACATAGTCCCTCAAAACCTACACCACCAAAACACAGACATAGAAACACAAAAAACACACCTACATTCGCGTAGACTCTCAGTAAAAACCTGCCCAAGCAACAGGGACCTCCAAAGAAGAAACACAAGCAACCTCCACCCCCCAACACAACCCAAATGACACACAACCCACAAACTCAGTGTGCCACTCAACCACAGCCCATAAGGCATAACAACATGCCCAACACTCTAGTCATAGGTGACTCTATAGTCAGGCACACTGATGTTCCACTCACCAGGGTAAACAAGGAGAAAGTTACTGTCAGCTGCCTGTTGGGTGCCAGGATCCGCCACATAACACATGCACTCAGGTCACTCTACAACAAGTACAAATATGACTCTGTCATTGTCCGTGTTGGTGTGAATGACCCGAGACGTACCTACTTGGACTACATGAAAGGGGGGACATGGAGGAGCTGTCCGATCTTGTAGGCCAGGCAGGTATGACCCTAGCCCTGAGTAGCATCCTGCCATCACCCAGAATGATACCTCAGTACAAGGACAAAATGGTTGACTTCAACAATTGCCTCAGCTTTTGGTGTAATTCTAAGGGGATCCAGTATCTGTCTGCCTGGGATGACATGATCGACAAGCCACGATGCTTTGCCAGAGATGGCCTGCACCTGTCGTCCCTGGGATTCCGGATACTGGCTAAGGCTCTAGCCACCCCTATAGTGCCTTTTTTAGGCAAGGTTCAAATGACAAATTCACCACCCTAACAGGTACAGGCAAGAAGAATCTGAGGGTATTGCTACTCAATGCTAGAGGTCTAAACCTCAAAATGCACTCTCTCGAGGCACTCCTTAAAATGGAGAACATCGACATCTGTGCAGTGACAGAGACCTGGTTCAAGGCTCCAGAGAGTACCCCTCCATTACCAGGCTATAATTCATACCACACCTTTCGGCCACCTAACCTGGACCGAAACACTAAAGTCGGAGGCGTGTCCATATTCATTAAGGATATCCACACCTCCAGGCTAGTTGCTCAGCATAATGCATCCGAGATTATCCAAGTGCAACTAACTCTGGGCAAGACTGCAGTCCAAATTGTAGCTTGCTACAGATCCCCCACCATGCCGCAGGATTCCCACTCCTCAGTTCTTAATACACTGGAAAATATTAGGGTATTACACCGTAATAATGGGCAATTTCAACTACCCTACCATTAACTGGGAAAATTACTCGTGGACCAACTCTTGTGCTCAACGTTTTTTGGAATTCATAAATTCCAATGCCATGGATCAACTTATCCACACCCCCACCAGGGGCAGCAATATCCTAGACCTGGTTATTACCAACATGGGCAACCGGTGCTCCACACCAGAGGTCAGTTCCGACCATAAGCTAATCACCCTAGACATCCACATCCTCCCCCACCCCCCATTAGGGAAACCACAGTAAAAAATTTCTCCAAAGCCAACTTCACGCTTCTTAAGACAGAAGTGGCAAACTGCACGACACCCATGCTGACGGGCAATAGAGGTATGACTGTTGAATCCTACACAAATGCACTTTATAAGCACTTACATGTGTGCATGGATCGTGCAATCCCTAACAGAACCAAGATGCTATCCTCCCAAAAAAGGAAGCCAATCTGGTGGTCCCCTGCCATAAACAAACTCTACAACAGAAGAAAGAAACTGTTGCAAAAAAAGAGTAAAATCCCATGATTGGAGAAACTCCCTGGTCAGCTTCAGTAAGAAGCTGAGATCCCTCATAAAATCCTCCAAAGCTAGTTATGAAAACAAAATCGCCACTGACTCTAAAGACAACCACAAAGCATTCTATAGCTATGTCAAGAATCTCAATGGCAACACTCACATCTGCTCTGAGTTACAGCACAATGGCACTAAATATACAGAACCAACGGATATTGCCAACATCCTGGCAGATAGGTTCAGTGCTAACTTTACCCCTCTGTCATCCCCTAAAGGGCCCATCTCTATACCAGAAGAATGCAAAGTTCCTGTAATCCCGGCTGCACAGGTAAAAAACACACTATCCAAAGCCAAGAACACAGCATCCATGGGACCTGACGACATCCCAGGCTGTGTTCTACATGAACTACAGAACGAACTGGCACCCCACCTAAGTGCCATGTTCAATCATAGCCTCACCTCAGGCTATGTGCCCACTGAATGGCGCACAGCGACAGTTATCCCACTCCACAAAGGGGGAGCCACCACAGACCCCCGGAAACTACCGCCCAATTAGCCTAATGAGCCTGGTCTGCAAGGCTATGGAGCGTATCATCATGGAACTTATAAACAATGACATTGGTAATCTCCAAACTCAGGACCCCACCCAGTTCGGGTTTGTAAAAGGCAGATCATGTCTCCTAAACCTGACAGACTTCTTTGAAGCAGTCACCAAAGCTGTAGATGAGGGTAAGGTGGTTCACACAGCCTATCTAGATCTCGCCAAGGCTTTTGACACCATCCCCCACTCTGGAATTATAGATAAACTCACTAAACTAGGTATAAATCCCTATGTCACAAGATGGGTTGCCAACTGACTCACTGACAGAACCCACACTGTGAAAGTTGCATACGCCAAATCCAGCTTCAGACCAGTGACAAGTGGAGTACCACAGGGTTCAGTCCTGGGTCCTCTCCTGTTTGGTATCTACTTTTCTGAAGTACAGGCCAACACAGAAGGTCTTTGGCTAACGAAGTCCGCAGATGACTGCAATCTAGGAGCCATAATCAATACTCCAAAAGATGTGGACATCCTACAAAAGGGCCTTGCTGAGACAGATGCCTGGTGTCAAAGCCATGGCCTCAAGCTCAATGCCAAAAAGTGCATTGTCATTCCTTTTGGTAAAAACTCAGTACCCATGAACTACCACATAGGTGGTAGTCTACTTAACACCGAAAGTGTGATGAGACCTTGGGACACAGGTGGACAGTAGTCTCTGCTTTGATAATCACATCGCCACAGTAGTCAGGAAATCCTTCTATGTAGCACACCTCATCACACAAGGTTTCTCATCCAGGAAAAAAGAGGTCATTGTTCCCCTCTACTCGTCACTCATTAGACCCATTATAGAGTACAATGCCCCTGTTGGTATGTACCTCACAAGACATCTACAACAACTGGAAAGGCCACAGAAATACCTCACAAAGAGGATTACCAGCCTCAAAGAGATGCCCTATGCAGACCGTCTCAAAAAACACTAGCTTTACTCCATTGCATATCGCCTACTCAGAGGCGATCTCTGCCTAACACAGAAAGCTGTGTCAAACCCAGAGCTTTTAGACATGCTCCACTTAAAGAAAACCCAATCCCTACGAGCTACACGCTCTAGGGACCTAAACCTCGTCACCACAATAAACAGAACATGCTGGAGGGATAGATTCCTGTCCCAGAGACTTCCCATACTCTGGAACAAACTACCTGTCTATATCAAGCAAAGCTCCTCATTAGCACTGTTCAAGAAAAATCTTGATGACTGGATGGGAGATAGGAAATTCACCCCGAGGATCACTTCTGTGGCTCTGCTCAACAGTGGCACAGGAAGATAATTTTCTTGGGTGGCGAAAGCCAGGGTACCTTTGGCTAGGCATATATAGGCCCTAGGGCCAATAGCCTAGTACCTACCTATGAACCTATGTATGTTTTGCAACTTCTATTATACAACTGCCTCACTCTGAATATAATGTAATTTAATGTCAATATCATGAATGTATATATTGTAAATAGTTTACTTTCCACCTTTTATTCTCCCCTTTCTGAGAACAATTCTCTTTACTGCTATCATACAATTTTAGATGCTGTGTAATCAATGTACAACTTGTCTCTAATTTGAAATGTAATGTATGATTTGCAACTTTTCTGTTATACTTTGCTTCGTAATGTGGAGCTTTTCTCCCCAGGCCTTCACTGAAAATGGGCTCCCTGAGCCCAGTGGACCTCCCCGGTCATCAAACTGGAAATAAATATAAAAGGTGGAAATAACTTCCTATAATAATGGCTACTCTAAACTTATTTTTAAACATGAATGGCCTCATAATTATAGACAAAAAGTTAAGAGTGTTAAATTATATTACAGAGTGCAAAATAGCAGTGCTACAGGAGACTCATTTGGAAGGAAGTGAGCATGTGAACTTGATAAAGGATTTCAGGGTGGGTATTCAGCAGAATATTAAGGACAAAGGGAAAGGAGGATAACTTATTCTAATTTCTAGAGAAGCTCCAATAGTAACAGAAGAGGGAAAAAAATATAATAATGGTAGATTTTTGGTTGTAAGGGGCTACCGGCAATGGAGGAGGATTACTCTAGCATGAATTTATATTACATCTAAAAAGGCAATTATGGAGATTAAGAAAATTTTGGGAGAAATCAGCTTTCAGCAGGGAATGTAACTTATAGGTGGGGACTGGAATTTGATTTGCAACAATGAGAATGTATCAGAGGACCTAGAAGTGAAAATTTTAACAAAAGAATGTAGATTTCTGAAGAAATGTATAAAAATATTTGGTATGTAAGATGTGAATTGAGTAGTGGGAACTCTGAGAGCAGTTGCATATTATTCCCCAAGACATAACTGGGTTAGACTAGACAAATTATATTTTACAGGAACATGTGTATTTAAGTGAAACCTTACATCCATTAAGTATTTAATGCAGGGCAATAAACTAAAACTTGAGACGCTAACTCTTCCCCACCTACGTGTTAAACAGAGAGGAATTTAAATATTAGATTGTGGTAATTATTCAAGAGACTTAGGGAAGATAAAAAAATTCTTCAGACGTCATAGCTAGTGAGTGGGACCAAATGAAAGAGTTTAACATATGCTAGAAATAAGAGAGAGATATGGTTGTGAAGTAGCAAGAAATATTTAGAGGTTTGTCAAAGTTTAAAGTATTGCAGAATAAGGGGAGTCTCACAGAACAAGGAAGTAAAACTGCAGTGTGATAAAGAGAAAATAAGGCAGTATTTTGATAATATGCATGAGTTTAGAAAGATTGCTGTTAAAACTGTTTTTGATGATAGAGCACAAAAACTCTGCACAACAATTTAGGCAACAAAGTAGAAAAGGTTTTTGCTGGACTAAGGAGCCTTTAACAAGAAAAATAACCAGAAATACTGTTGAGATATTTTGGAAATTTTATGAAAATTTCTCTAAAGCAGAGGAATGTGGAAATCAATAAAAAGCACAAATGGAAACATTTATGGAAGACTTAAGTGTGCCAAGTTTAGAGGTATAGGAGGCTCAGCAATTTACAATTAAGATGGGAGGAGATTAGATAGACAGTGTTATATAATCAATCTGCAGAAAAGTGTCCAGGAATAGATGGTATTCCTGTGGAAGTTTGGAAGCACTGAAGGAGGAATGTGATAAAGATTTGGAAGGTTTTGTTCAACAGCATTTTAAAATGAGGGGAAGCATCAACATCCGGGAAAAAAGCTGTAGTGTCTGTAGTATCTAAAGATAGTAATACTCCCATCAGACACAGTTTAATTTAGGCCCATTTCAGTTTTAAACCATGACTATAAAGTGTTTGTCAATAATACCTAAAAAGTGGTGAAGTTGTTGCCAGAATTGATGGATATAGATTAGTGTGTTTCTTTGGAGGGGGGGGCAACCATTTAACATTAATAGCACAATGATGATCCAGAGGAAGCAGTATGTAAGAAAATAGTGCTGCTATTTATTGGTTGTTCTTGAGGCACAGAAAGCATTCAACAGAGTAAGCTGGGTTTTTATGAGTAGGGCAATGGAAGCATTTGCATTCCCCAATAAAATAAGGTGAATTAGGAGGATATATAAGGGATCGAAGGCAAAAATTAAAGTGGAAGGGTTCTTCTATGATAAGTAGTGTGTGAACAGAGGAACCAGGCAGGGGTGTCCTCTTTCCCCTTTGTTATTTGCCTTGTATTTAGAGCCACTGGCTAAGAAAACAAGGGAGTGAGAAGTTCAAGGATATATTTGGTGTGGTAATCAAGAGCAGGAGCCCTTTATTCTTTCTTCCAAGTCCCTATAAGCAGGAGTCTAAAACTTCACAAAGAAGATAGGAGAGTTCCTATAAATGCAGCTTGAAGCACACAGACTATCTTGCTACTTTGCTTAGAAGTTTGAAAAAAATATGCAAGACAATGAAGCATAAAGCAGAGTTGAAAACCAGGCTTTTAACAGTTATCAAGTCTCTTACCTGCATAGAGAGGCTATACCTAACAGAACAGACACTTTATTTTAAACCTCTAAAAGTCTCTACTCTTGTCATCTCAGCTGCCTGTACTGGCCTGCCAACTCCTATCCTGCTGGAGGTAACCTATGATAAACTGGCAGCAGGTTCCAAAAAAAGATACCCAGCTCTTAGCCAGGCATCAAACCATAATATATACCATACCTAATAGCCCTATAGTAACTGTATTTCTTCAGCTCATGTCAGAAGGATGCCAACTTAGCTGATGCCTGGGCAGCATGCATCAGTCCCACTGTTATCAGCCTGTCGGTCTTTCTGCATCTTTTTAACTTATATCAAGTGACAGGCACATGCTTTTCAGGTGTCTGCAATACCAGCACCTGTGATTGTTTCTACAGCCTTTTTTTACTATATGGAGAGTAGCCCCCTGTACTACAATATGTCAGCAGAACTCAAACAGGTCTTGACTGCAGTTCTGTGGCCTTCTCAGCTGTATTGGTTCCTTCTTAAGTCCCAGCCCTGTCTCCTTCCCCTTGAGATCTTCACTGCCCTTGTCAGTAGTCATGTTTCTCCAGCTATGGACCAATCCAATCAACTTCAAATGCCACCACAGACCTCTTTGGCAGAATCAATAGTACATATTTACTTTTTTATTTGAATTTGATTACCAGAGTAGAGCACTGATCAATTTTGACCAATCTCAGCCTCAGCCTAGAGTCTAAATCTGACCAGACATACAAAATAGACAAGTACAACAACAGATGAGTGACAGTAAAACAGTGCAGTGGTAGAGTAATGCTTTGACTACATAGTAAATCCTATGTATTAATTTACACTATATACAAAAGCATCAACACATTTGAGAATTTAACATAGAATAAGTTAAAGATGTGAAAAAGAACAAGGGATCTTAGTGGTTGAGTTAGAGTGGAGAATCGTTAAAGTAGACTTAAGTGATGTGACTTTGGGGGGGGGGGTAACCAGTGCATTATGTAGGATTAGTCAGGGTTGAGGGAAGGGTCATTGTTAGGATTAGCACCTATTATTAAATAAGGCAGAGGGGCTTTGCCCCCTGCACCACCTTAGTAATGGGTGGTAACCCTAACACAGACCCTCCCCCCAACTCTAACCCTACACCTTACCTTCATAAAAACCTTCCCGTGATACTGCCACTACACAAGACACTCTTGGACAAACAAGCATTCACAAACACACACAAACAACATTATATCTACCTCCTAACCTTAAAACACACAAACTCACACACAAACCTACAACACTTATGCTTCACCCATCCCGGACCGTAACTCTCGCACACAAACCTACAACACTTCTCCTTCACTCATCCCAGACCCTAACTGTCACACACACACACACCCACCCACCCACCCACAGTCTCCCTTCAAAACCCTCTTACCTGTCTGAACATTACACACCATCAACATTTCCACCTCTCTGTTATCCATACAGTTGACATTAAACCACACACCCTACATTTGTCAAAGAAAAGGCATTCATTATGTGTGTGTATATGTAAATATATATATATATATATATATATATAAGGCATTCATTGTATGTGTGTGTGTGTGTATATATATATATATATATATATATGTGTGTGTGTGTGTGTGTGTGTGTGTGTGTATATATATATATATATATATATATATATATATGTGTGTGTGTGTGTGTGTATATATATATATATATATATATATATATATATATATATATATATATATATATATATATATACATATATATATACATATATATATATATATATATATATTATGCATATTTGGGGGGTTGAGTTAATAGTTAAGGTGCTTGCCTTACGTACACAAGGTACAGGCTTTAATTCTCGCCTTTGGGACATATTGATAGGCTTAAAAAGGCCTCCTGGGATTGCTAACCAAGTAATCACCTATAAACCTATGTTTGTTGGGGGTTGGTATAATGACTATGGTTCTTCCCAACCCCATAGTCCCTTTTTTACACAGTGTCACAAGGACAAAATTCTTGACATAAAAATGTCATCAAAAAACAACCTCAAGGTAATGCAGCTAAACAAATAAGTAAAAAATACTGCACTAAGCCTGCAGGCTAGAAACGTACTATAAACTGTTTATTCAATAAAACAACAAAAATACACACAAAGTAAGCACTTTCACGACATCCAGTCGCTTCATCAGACAACATTCAAAGACAGTGTTCATCCTAAATAATCCTCTACAAAGTCAGCTGACTTAATTAATCACATCAATTAAAGTGAACAAAGTATTTAAAAATGTGCGCATATATAGTACATATATGATATAAAACATATACTCAAAAGCATTTGCATACATTTTAAAAACATTTAAGAACTGTGTAAAAACTATATAAAAATCCTTCTTTATAAAAACAGCATTCTTTATTTATGCCTAAGAGGGCGTGCCTTCAGAAAAGGTTTTAATGAAGAAGCTATGTCAAACCAGGAGCTGTTGGACATGCTACACCTAAAGAAATCCCAATCCCTCCGAGCTACACGCTCTAGGGACCTAAACCTTGTCACCACAATAAACAGGACACACTGGAGGGATAGATTCCTGTCCCAGAGACCTCCTATACTCTGGAACAAGCTACCCATCTGTGTCAAGCAAAGTTCTTCATTAGCACTCCTCAAGAAAAATCTTGATGAGTGGATGGGAAATAGGAAATCACTTCTGTGTCTCTGCTGGACAGTGGCATAGGAAAATAACTTTCTTGGGTGGCATAAGCTATGGAACCATGCTGGCTAGGCTTAAGGCTTATGTAGGCCCTTGGGCCGATAGCCTAGTACCTACCTATGAACCTAAGTACTGTTAAGACCTGGAGATCTTTCAGCATTTAGCAGAAGAATCCATTTTTGTTCTGCTGCTTCTGTACGATTCTCCAGGTCCCCCCCTCTAATATCTACATCTAATACTTGTAAAAAAAAATCTAAAACTGTGTGTAGGATCATTTTGTAGTACATGTACTGCTAATGCATTATTTTCTTTCTTGTTCTTCACATCCCTGATGTGCTCAAGCACTCTGTCTTTAAGTTGTCTATTTGTTTTACCTACATAGTAGGCATGACATTTCTCACAGAAAGAAAAATAGACCAAATTGACTGTTTTACAGTCTGCATAGTACTGCATTCTCAGTGTGAATCTCAAAGAGGGATGTTGGTAGAGGGAACTAGTATATAAATATTTGCATGCTGTACAATTTCTACACGGAAATGTTCCTGTCCTAGTAGATTCATACAGGTTTTTGTTTACACACTTCTTATGGCATAAGTGTTGTTTTATGGATTTATTACTTCTAAAAGAGGATGGTGTTGTACCAGCTATACTAATTAATTCTGTTGCATCTTGTAGAAGCCTCCAGTTATTCTTTATAATGTCACAAATTCATCGATATCACTAGAATATTGAAAAGTAACTCTAAAATTGTCATTGGTAACCATTCTATCTTGGCTAGTGTTTGATTCTTCAGCTGTATAGTCAAAGTATGGTTTACACCTATCAGCCCTATGTAACCAAGCTTCTTCTATAGCTTTTACTATTTCTTTTTCTGAGTAACCTCTCTCTAAAAAATCTAATTTTAATTGTGATAGGGCTGTATGCACATCTCTGTCATTACTATGTAGTCTTAAAGTTCTATATATCTGCCCTTTAAGTACATTGCGTGGAATATGTCGTGGGTGCATACTTCTATTATGCAAAAGGGCATTCCTCTTGGTAGGTTTTGCATAAATGCTACTAGATAGTTGCATAAGTTCAGATTTCTTTAGTGTAACGTCTAAAAACTAAACAAAAACTAGCTTCTTAAATTTACCTATCATTATTCTAAACATGAAATAGAGTTTTTAGACGTTACACTAAAGAAATCTGAACTTATGCAAATATCTAGTAGCATTTACGTAAAACCTACCAAGAGGGAATACCCTTTTGCATAATAGAAGTATGCACCCGCGACATATTCCACGCAATGTAGTTAAAGGGCAGATATATAGAACTTTAAGACTACATAGTAATGACAGAGATGCGCATACAGCCCTATCACAATTAAAATTAGATTTTTTAGAGAGTGGTTACTCAGAAAAAGAAATAGTAAAATCTATAGAAGAAGCTTGGTTACATAGGGCTGATAGGTGTAAACCATACTTAGACTATACAGCTGAAGAATCAAACACTAGCCAAGATAGAATGGTTACCAATGACAATTTTAGAGTTACTTTTCAATATTCTAGTGATATCAATGAATTTTGTGACATTATAAAGAATAACTGGAGGCTTCTACAAGATGCACCAGAATTAATTAGTATAGCTGGTACAACACCATCCTCTTTTAGAAGTAATAAATCCATAAAACAACACTTATGCCATAAGAAGAATGTAAACAAAAACCTGTATGAATCTACTAGGACAGGAACATTTCCGTGTAGAAATTGTACAGCATGCAAATATTTATATACTAGTTCCC
Source organism: Protopterus annectens (assembly GCF_019279795.1). Taxonomy (NCBI): domain Eukaryota; kingdom Metazoa; phylum Chordata; order Ceratodontiformes; family Protopteridae; genus Protopterus; species Protopterus annectens. The sequence continues at coordinate 1,949,316,095 of NC_056729.1, read as the reverse complement.
TCTACCAACATCCCTCTTTGAGATTCACACTGAAAATGCAGTACTATGCAGACTGTAAAACAGTCAATTTGGTCTATTTTTCTTTTTGTGAGAAATGTCATGCCTACTATGTAGGTAAAACAAATAGACAACTTAAAGACAGAGTGCTTGAGCACATCAGGGATGTGAAGAACAAGAAAGAAAATAATGCATTTAGCAGTACATGTGCTACAAAATGATCCTGCACATAGTTTTAGATTTTTTGTTTTACAAGTATTAGATGTAGATATTAGAGGGGGGGACCTGGAGAATCGTACAGAAGCAGCAGAACAGAAATGGGTTCTTCCGCTAAATGCTGAAAAATCTCCAGGTCTTAACAGTACTTCTTCATTAAAACCTTTTCTGAAGGTTAGGCATAAATAAAGAATGCTGTTTTTATAAAGAAGGAGTTTTATATAGTTTTTACACAGTTCTTAAATGTTTTTAAAACGTATGCAAATACTTTTGAGTATATGTTTTATATCATGTTATGTAGTATATATGCACACATTTTTAAATACTTTGTTCACTTTAATTGATTTGATTAAGTCAGCTGACTTTGTAGAGGATTATTTAGGATGAGCACTCTCTTTGAATCTTTGATGAAGCGATTGGATGTCGTGAAAGCGCTTACTTTGTGCATATTTTTGTTGTATTATTGAATAAACAGTTTACAGTACGATTCTAGCCTGCAGGCTTAGTGCAGTATTTTTTACTTATTTGGCTTTTGTTTTCCTGCACTACTCCGCACCCTGCCTTCATTCGTTTTGTTCTTATTTAATGTTGCTAAACACCAGGAGTCTTAGCATGAAACTGCACTCATTGGAAGCAGTCCTCGACTTGGAAGACACGGAGACCTGGTTGAAGGCTGTGGAGAGCACCCCAGCCATACTGGGTTATACCTCCAACTGCACATTCAGACCACAAAAGGAAGGTGTGAAAACTAAAGGAGTTAGTGTAGCAGTATTCATTAAAGATAAATACTCCTCCAGATTGGTTAAAGAATATGATTCCGTGGAGACACTTCATGTGCAACTAACTGTTGGTAGGACACCTACTCAAGTCATTACCAGCTGTAGGACCCCCTCCATGAATCAGTACACCCACTCTTCCTATTTGGATCTACTGAAATCCATCAACATGCATCAAAACACCATGGTTCTGGGTGATTTTAATTACCCATCCTTTGGGTAAATTATTTGTGCTCATACTCACTTGCCCAAAGGCTCCTTGAGTTCATTAACTCCAGCGCCCTGGACCCAGCTGGTGGACACTCCAACTAGAGGTGCCAAAATCTTTGATCTGGTGCTTATCAATATGGGTGACCAGTCCCACTGTGAGATCTTCCCTTATCACATCTGACCACAAATCAGTCTCATTTGAAGTAACTATCACACCACCCCCCAGCAGCAACTAAACTAAAAAACTTCTCCAAAGCGGATTATATCCTTCTACGGGATGGTATAAATAGCTTCACTGTACCCCCATCAGATGTACCTGGCAACTGTGCCAAGTTCTACATCAATGCTTTATACAGACACCTGTATAGCTGCATTGATGCAGCTGTACCTGATAAGACCAAAACAAGCTCTTTAAGGAAGAGCAAACCTGCCTGGTGGACAACTGCCATTAACAAGCTTTACAATAAGAGGAAGAAATTGTTGTCCAAAATAAGAGGGAGCTTGCTCTAAACTGGAAACACTCCCTCCCCAGCTTAAACAAGCAAATAAGAATTCTTGTGAAGTCCTCCAAAGCAAACTCCAAATCCAGATTAGTGTCCTCAACTAAGGACAACCAGAAGGCATTCTGGCATTCTTTAGTTACATCCATAGCCTAAAAGGTAAGATGCAAATCTGTGCCAAACTGATAGTTAATGATATCACATACACTGAGCCTGTGGACATAGCAAACCTGTTAGCCAACTGGTTCTGTGTAAACTTCACAACCCTGTCCCCACCACACATACCCTCGTGACATTCCTTCCACCTTTCCCACCTAGTATCTCTAGAGAGCAGGTCGTAAATGCCCTCACTGAGGCCAAAAGCACAGCATCTATGGTACGTGGTGACATCCCAGGCTGCATCATACATATGCTCCAAGAAGAATTAGCAACATCATTGGGTACTCTCTTCAATAATACTCTAAGCACCAGCTTCATCCCAGCTGAATGGAAAATGGCCACCTTTATCCCCTTGCACAAGGATGGTGGTTCCACTGACCCCAGCAACTATAGATCTATTAGCCTGAATAGCCTTATCTGCAAGGCCATGGAGCAAATTATCATGGACCTTATCAACAAAGATATAGGTAATCTCCAAACACTTGACCCTACTCAGTTTGGATTTGTCAAAGGGAGATCATGCCTTTTAACCATGGTAGACTTTGAGTCAGTCACCAGAGGTCTGGATGAGGGGAAAACTACATACAACCTACCTGGATTTGGCAAAGACTTGACACTATTCCCCACTGAGGTGTTATTGACAAACTCACCCAGCTAGTTATATTAACCCTTATATCTTTTGGTGGGTCGCTGTCTCACTGATAGAGCCTATACAGCCAGAAAAGGGGAATGCACCTCCAGCAGCAGACCTGTAACCGGTGGTGTTCCACAGGGATCAGTCCTGGGACCAGTACTGTTCAGAATTGATTTCTTCAAAGTACAGGCAAAAATTGAAGGTCTGTGGCTGCCAAAGTTTGCTGAAAACTGCAAACTGGGAGCGGTCATAGAATCCTCAAATTATGCCAGCATCTTTCCAAGAGAGTCTTACACAAACAAATGACTGATGCCAAAGTCAGTCTTAAACTCGGTGCAAAACAATGTAATGTTAAGTTGTCAATCTCGCCTTCATTCTTGCTTGATGGGTTCGGAGCCGATCCCTCGGCTCCGACTCGGCACTTGCTAAGCTCGAGAGTCACTTTTACCAGCTCGAGGCAGCCCCATATCCCATGATGCAAGGCGGTAAGTACCCAGATCTCGTTTGCCGCTTCGCTTATGAGGTCCTCCTTTTACCAGCTCCTGGTAAGTGATTCACTTTTTGAATATTTAAGCCCCTTTTTCTTAAAAACCCTTAATTATTAGTTATTAGTTAATTATTTACATTTTGTGACAGAAAATCCCTGTCTTTTCTAATTTATTTTAGTCAAACTTTACCCATCCCATCCCTCCCTGTTAGGGTGTGTGTGTTTTTATACAAATACCTTTTGGTATTTTATTTAAGTTAATTTTTTGACTGGTGTGTGTGTGTGTTGTGTTAAGCACCATGTCAAAGGAGAGGGTCTCAGGTTTTAAGAAGTGTGACTCGTGCTGTCAGAAGATGTCTCTGACAGACGGTCACACTTCTTGCCTGTATAGCCTGGGGCCTCTTCACCTGCAGGACTCCTGTGCTATTTGTCATTCCTTCAGCCAGAGAGTCCTGCAGGAAAGACGCAACAAACTGATCCTTAGGGGCCTTCTTAAGCCGGAGGGCTCTCCGGCTAAGTCGGCTCCATCTAAATCAGTTAAATCTTCCAAGGCCCAGGCTTCTGTGTCTAAGCCTGCGGCCTCGGCTCCGACTCGTTCGAGTCGAGATCGGCTCCGGCTGGAGCCGATTCTGGCTTAACAAAGCCTTCGGCACCGATGGCTATCGGTGCCGAATCTGTATCGACCACTTCGGTGTCGGCTCCGATCGGTTCCGACACCCATGTGGCACAGGCATCGGTGTCGGCTCCGATCGGCTCCGACACCGTTACTTTGGTGGCTGTATCGGCTCAGGCTGGAGCCGATACATGGAGGCTTCCTGTCGGCTCCGAGAAGTCGGCTCCGACAGGATCTATAGTATCGGCTCCGATGGCTCATTCCAGGAAGAGGTCGAGGTCTCCTTCCTTGGAGCCGATACTTTCGGCTCCGACTTCACCTCTTCTTTCGGAACGGAGCCATCGGAGCCGATCTTCAAGGTCATCCAGACTGTCAGATCATGACCTAGAGAGAGTGGTCAGTAGATTACTTAAGTCACAGGTACTGGCCCAAATGTTACATAGTCCGTCTCAACAGACGACTGTTGGTCCACACCCCGTTACAGTTCCTCCTTCAACTCTACCCCAGAGCTTGGAGTTGGAGTCTTCGGGAATGGTTACTGCTACGGCTGGAGGACGGATACCCCCTTCTGTTCCTTCAGCCTCTACTCTTATCTCCTCTTCGAGACCTTCCTTAGAGGGATTCGTGGTCGGGCTTCCATGGTCTCCTCCGAGGGGTGAGTGGCATCGGACCCGTGTCCGAACCCGCTCTTCCCCTTGGAGCCTCGGCCTTGGTGAGCTCGGCTCCGACATCTGCCTCGGAGGCTTCCCTTGCGGTGGTCCCTGGAGTTCCTAGCTCTTGGAGCGGGTTCTCTCGGACCTGCCTGGGAGGAGCATTCGAGGTTATGAAGAGTGTACTGGCCACTGGTATCAGTCAGCAGTCTGTTCCGTAGCTCCTCCCTCTATAGTACCTGTTGACATCTCTGCCACTTCTCTTGCTACAGGACCCAGAGATCCTCCGCCTCAGGTTTCCCCATTGGGAATTTCCCCTCTTCCGAGGATTCTCCTGATGTTTCGGGAGATCCTCCTAGGAAGAGGACTTGTAAGAGGAAGCATGTAGACTCCCGAGTCTGTCACTTGGATACTGACTTTGATGAGTCAGAGGGATCCCCTAGATCCCCTCTCAGGATGTCTCCTTCTCAGACATCCTAGAACTCCTGAAACAGAGGGGAAACTGGCCCACCAACAATCCCTCTGAGGATGAGTCAGTATACCTAGAGGCGTTTGGATCTCGGCCCTCCACCTCCTGGGTGTCTCCGCCTTCGACCCCTTATGCAGGTTATTGCACGAAGGCGTGGGCAGCTCCTGACTCTGTAGAGCCAGTCCCTAGGAGGCCTTCAAAATTTATCACTGCCCGTGTGACAAGCAATTCCTCACTAAGGGTGTCCCGCTGATGCCATGGTGGTGGCTGCGGCCACCAAAAAGGAACTTGCAGATCCTTCCGTGCCCGTCCATCCTCCTAATAAGGACTCTAGGACCATGGATAGGTACGGTAAGTGGATGTTTTCCTCAGCGACCTTTGCTATGCGTTCGCTGAATTACCTATGTCACTTCACCAGACTCCAGAGGGATATCCTTAAGGAGCTGGGTGAAGTAGTTCAGGATCCTACAGCTGCAGGGGCTCAAGAGAAAATTGCTTCGCAGCTAGGAACCCTCAATTCCATTGCAAACTCCTCCATGCGGCTAATATCTTATGCTGCGGATGGAGTGAGTAGAGCCGCAGGTACAGGTGTGGCTCTTAGACGCCAAGCCTGGATGCGGCTATGTGATTTTGCGGATCCCTTTAAGGCGTCCTTCACAAATTCTCCCTTTGATGGGTCAGCTTTGTTTGGCCCTCAGGTGAAGGAAACCTTGACCAGGTGCGAACAAGACGGCAAGACTCTTTCTGCTGTTGGAGTCCGTTTTTCTGCCCCTTCTAGACCTTATCCCAAAGGACAGAAAGGTGGGAAAATGTGGTTCCGTAAATCCCAAGGAGTCACGCCGGATTCACGTGGTCAGTTTACCCCTAGAGGCAGAGGGGGTAACAACAACAGACGCCACTCTAGAGGCAAGAGGGGGTCCGAAAAACCAGGGAAACAGGGAGCCTCTCTCTGACAAGCCCTTTCAGCATCCCTGAGGTGTTGCCCGGCTGTCCCTCCTTGGAGGCAGTCGGGGGAAGATTATCACTGTACCCAGAAGCCTGGCATTCCCTCACTCAAGACAGATGGGTACAGTCGATCATATCCAAGGGTTACATAATTCCTTTCGAGGAAAGTCCCTTCCCTCAAGTTCCCTTCCACGCGTACCACCCGGTCTAAGGGAGGTTGCAGAGGGAGAAGTCTCAAAACTACTGCAAAAAAGAGCCATTCAGCCAGTTACAATAGGCCATTCAGAGCCCGGAATCTACTCAAGGTTCTTTTGGTCCCCAAAAAGACGGGAGACTGGAGACCAATATTGGATCTCAGCAGACTCAACAAGTCTGTCAGGAAGACAAGATTCCGAATGTCACTCTTCAGTCAATTCTGCCCTTCTTACAGAAGGACAACTGGATGTGCTCAATAGATCTTCAGGATGCGTACTATCACATCAAAATTCACAGACGCTCCAGGAGATTTCTCCGCTTTCGGCTGGGGTCCAGTCATTTCCAGTTCAGAGCCCTGCCCTTTGGTCTCACTACAGCCCCCAGAGTGTTCACCAAATGCATGGCAGTGGTCACGGCTCACCTGAGACGTCAAGGATTCCAGGTGTTTCCGTATCTCGACGACTGGCTCCTGTCAGCCACCACCAGGCATCAGCTTATACAAGCCAGGAATTACACAATAGACCTTTGTTCTCATTTGGGCATCTCAATCAACTTCGAAAAGTCATCCTTATCGCCCTGCCAGTCTATTACCTTCATAGGCGCAAACTTAAACACTGTTCGGATGTCAGCTACCCTTACAGATCAAAGAGTTTCAGACATTCAGAGTCATGTCAGGATCATTCTGGCCAGCAAGAAAGTACAGGCCAGAATGGTTCTAAAGGTATTAGGTCTCATGGCTGCGGCCATTACTCTTCTTCCCGTGGCCCGATTCTACATGCGCCTTCTTCAGTGGATGCTGGTCACACAATGGTCATACCAGCAACTTTCAATGCGTCACCAGATTCTGGTGACACAGACATGCAAAGAGCATCTTGCTTGGTGGATCACATCGCCTCAGGTTCACCAAGGCAGGTACTTTGTACCCCCATCCCCGATAGCCACTGTCACCACGGATGCCTCCTGATCGGGTGGGGGTCATTATCAGGGCAGGATGGTTCATGGGGCGTGGCAGCCGTTCGAGTACCATCTGCACATAAATGTCCTGGAGATGAGAGCAGTGCTTTTAACGTTGCAAGCCCTCAACGACTTTCTTCCCGTAGGGACAATTGCAGTCCACACAGACAACATGTCTGTAGTTTGGTATATCAACAAACAGGGCGGAACCAAGTCCTACCCCTTGTGTCGAGAAGCGCTCAGACTATGGCAATGGGCGATCTCCTCTCATCGGTTTCTGGTAGCAACGCATATCCCTGGGAAAACCAACATTGTAGCGGACAGATTGAGCAGAGCTATTCTCATGCCTCACGAGTGGTCTCTCAAGCAATCTATAGCGGAAGAGATTTTTCTGGAATGGGGTCGTCCATGTTGCGATCTTCTTGCAACTCCCGAAGAGAGCAAATGCCCGGACTTCTTCAGCCTCTTCCCTCTATCGGGCCATCCCCCCCAAGAGACGTTCTGACCCAGGATTGGCCCCAGGGACTTCTTTATGCCTTCCCTCCATTTCCTCTGATCCCTCAGGTGATCCAGAAAGCTACCGTTTGAGAGCCAAATTGATTCTCATTGCCCCTTACTGGCCTCGACAAGTTTGGTTCCCGTTCCTCCATCATCACCTTTTGGTGCAGCCGTGGCATCTGGACCCAGTGCCAGATCTTCTGATTCACCAATCGGGTCAGCTGCACCAGTCAATCCCTTCTCTCAACCTCACAGCATGGTTGCTCCACTTCCTTCCTTAGCCAGGCTTCCTTTGATCTCTAACCCAGTTAGAGACATCATAGTAGCTTCGCTAAAATCCTCTACCAGGAGGATTTATACAAGCAAATGGAAACGTTTCTCTTATTGGGCTAAGGCCCAGAATATTGATCCTTTTACTGCCCCTGTTCAGGCAGTCCTGGACTTCTTAGCAGAGATTTTTCATGCAGGCTCCTCTTCTTCCACAGTCAGAGTTCAGTTGGCTGCTATTTCCAATTTTCATGTCGGGATAGCAGATCATAATATTATGTCCCATAGGCTCTGCAGGGCCTTCTTGAAAGGAATTTTCCTACTAAAGCCTCCAATCAGGAATCCTATTCCTCAGTGGGATCTAAATTTAGTGCTGACATCCTTGATTCTTCCCCCCTTCGAGCCAGCTGTTTCTTGTTCCCTGAAATATCTTTCTTGGAAAACTTTATTCCTAGTGGCTATTACATCTGCCAGGAGGGTGTCTGAACTTCATGCTCTTTCGGTTCGACCCCCCTATTTGGTTTTTCACAAAGACAGAGTATCTTTGAGAACTAACCCAACCTTTTTACCTAAGGTCGCTTCAAAGAACAATTTGAATCAATCCATTGATCTCCCTGTATTTTTCCCTAACTATTCAGATAGAGCTGAACAAAAGCTACATTATCTTGATGTCCACCGTCAACTTAGATATTATTTGGACAGAACAAAAATTTAGAAAATCTGATCAACTTTTGTTTCCTATGCGGATAATAAAAAAGGCCTTCCTGTTTCTAAAGTGACCTTGTCCAGATGGCTTTCTTCGGTCATCTCTGAAATTTATACGCTCAGGGGAAAACAGCTGTGCTCAAAACCTAAAGCACATTCAACTAGGAGCTTAGCTACTTCTACAGCTTTTCAAGCTAGACTTCCTTTGGACACTATTTGTGCAGCGGCCACTTGGGCTACTCCTCACACTTTTGTTTCCCATTACAAATTGGACTTGGCCTCCAGGGACAGAGCCAGTTTTGGCTCTACAGTCCTCAAGAGTTTGTTCCATTGAGCCACCCAGGATAGAGGTGCTAGGGGCTGTCCCATCAAGCAAGAATGAAGGCGAGATTGACAACTTAACATTAAGAAGTTATGTACCTACCATAACCGTTCCATGTTAGTTGTCTTCTCTCGCCTTCTTTCTTGTGACCCTCCCTCCTTCCCCCTGGCCTGGACAGACCTTGTTATAAGAAACTGTTATGCTGAAGACCATTCAGACCTGGTCCTTCTTCCATCTGTAAGTTTTCTTTCTTCCTTTGGGAAGTATTTTATGCTTGGTGCTATTGCCCTTTGTCAGCAAACGAGATCTGGGTACTTACCGCCTTGCATCATGGGATATGGGGCTGCCTCGAGCTGGTAAAAGTGACTCTCGAGCTTAGCAAGTGCCGAGTCAGAGCCGAGGGATCGGCTCCGAACCCATCAAGCAAGAAAGAAGGCGAGAGAAGACAACTAACATGGAACGTCATGGTAGGTACATAACTTCTTATTATCATCCCTTTCAGTAAGAGCAATGTTCCTGCTAACTACCACATCAGTAGAAACACACTAAGCATGCACTCAGTGATGAGAGGCCTTGGCACACAGGTTGACAGCAACCTTACATTTGATGACCATGTCTCTGCAGTGGTAAGAAGGTCATTCTATATTGCTTATCTCATAAGTAAGGGCATTGCCTCCAGAAAAAAAGAAGTTATGACTTCCCTGTACTCTTCCCTCATCAGGCCAATAACTGAGTACAACGCCCATTTTGTATGGACCTTTCCAAGCACCTACAGCAATTGGAGAGACCATAAAAGTTCCTCACAAGGAGAATTCAATGTAATCAGCATCTGTCTTATGTGGGGGTCCCATTCTAAAGACCGAAACGCCGATTCCCCGACGCGGAAATCACCGACGCCAGATGACCGACAGGTACGTATACCGACAGGGTGATTCGCCGACAGTGGAAAGACCGACAAGGGTAATGTGTGATCGCGACCCAGTAAGTGTGCGACAGTGACGGAGGTAGGAGTGGTCAGGTAAGTGAGTTAGGGTTAGGGTGCAGGTAGGTGATGTGTACGTTAGTGTCGGAGCTTGGGCTAGGGGTGGGTAAGTGAGTTAGGGTTAGGGTGCAGGTAGGTGAAGTGTGCGTTAGTGTCGGAGCTTGGGCTAGGGGTGTGTAAGTGAGTTAGGGTTAGGGTGCAGGTAGGTGAAGTGTGCGATAGTGTCGGACCTTAGGGTTAGGGTCAGGGCTAGTGTGTATGGTATGTAGTGTCGCGTGTTGTTTACGTTCCGTGTGTCGGTGTTTTGGTGTTCGGTGTTTTGCGTTGTCGGGTTTGTGTGTTGTCGGTTATTTGGCGTCAGTGAGTTTTGTGTCGGGGAATCGTCGTGTCGGTGTTTAGAAGTAGACCCCTTATGTGGATCATCTGAAATCACTATCACTTTACTCCATTTCATCCACACTACTCAAAGGCAATCTTTGCTTTGCGTATAGGGCAGTCTCTGGCCCTGCTTTATTGGAAATGCTGCATACCCGCAAGTCAAATGGCACACAGGTTACTTGTTCTAAAGACCTTAACCTGGTATGTGACATTGATAGAACCTGCTGGAGGGGACAGGGTTATTTTGCAGAGGTTACCACACCCGTAAAACTGACTCTCAATTCATGTCAAGCAGAACACCTCTTTGCCCTCTTCAAGCACAATCTGGATGATTAGATGGGTAACCTTAAATTCACTCCAGGGGTTCCACCTGTGTCTGTCTTGGACATGGGCAATAAGTGCTGATCATGGAAACCAGGGCAGACCTTGGCTAGGCTTGCAAGGGCCCTAGGGTCATTAGCCTAGTAACTTCGTATGATGCTATGACAGTTGACTGAAAGTCAGCTGATCTCATATTAGCATCTATTTTCTGAGAGATTGCAGTCTTTCCCCACTGTAGCATGATCTCTGCGTTGATGTGTATAATTATCAGGTAGCACGGAAGCTTGCCCCTTTGCAAAAAACTTTTTACTTTTTTTTTTTTAATCAGTTGGTGATCAAATGTTTTAGATATTCAGTATATGGACATTAGAATCTCTCTCTCTCTATATGTATATATATATATATATATATATATATATATATATATATATATATATATATACATACACACACACACACACACACACACACCCATGTGTATAGGTAGGTATGCGTTCATATATGTATCTGTGTGTATTTATAAAAAAATACCTCTACAAGGTAGTATATACATTGATTTTCTTTTCAGTGTGTTTCTATATTTATATTAAAGCATATATATGACAGAGGCTGATTATTTTATAAATATTGTCTACCTACAGTAGGTTGTGGATATCTATTATAAATGCTTGGTTAATTCCATCTTCACTAGATCTTTTTTCATTGTGTTTATACTTCTTGTACAGTTTTGTTGGTTTATTCCTACTTATGTTACATGATGTTACATTTTACATCTTTTTAGCTAATGTGTGCTATAAATGAACAAAAATCTAACACTAAGATAAGTGAGGCAGATTAATATATAGTGGTCTTGAATTACAGCCTGAAAACACTCCTGTGTACTGGGAAATGTCCTCGGCAAGTAGTATAAATGGTAGAAACTACAAGTCTTCAGCAGTTTCATTAAAAAAGTTCTAGTCTGACAAGGAAATAATGTTCATGTAAAGCAAGGGCGTACTACTTCTTGAAGCTGCATAACATTAATCAGCTTGACAGGCACCAGAAGGACCATGGACTCCTATGTTTATTCTGCTGACACAGTTGTAACAAATTCCACACATTTTGCATTCCTTCACCCTTGTGCAGTATATAGACTGCAATTATTTTCTCAATTACATATGGCTAATGTCCTCTTAATTTAAATGTAAATGGTGTGGTGTGGTTTCATGTTATATTGCCGTGTGATGAGAAACTGCCTATTTTAGAGATCTAGAGAGAGAGAGAGAATATTACACAAGATAGAGAAGTTTTGCTCTGTTTCATTCAGATTTTCTGCATAATTTGTGAGCCTGTGTAATTTCCAAATTAATTTTCTTCTAAACTCAAAGTTAAACTGTAGCAACAACAGGTCTCTTAACAATCAAACTTTCATAGTGGTTGTAGATGGCAGAAAAATTAGTACTTCAGTAATCATGCATTATTTAGCATTAAAACTTGATAAAGCACGTATTTCTTATTAGGCAAGTCAGAAAAATGTATGTGGGATGAGGTAGCTTTCTATATCTAAACAGTGTATACTTGTATCAGCACTTAATCACTTAAATCCTTCATTGCACATGCCATCCATTTAATTTCTGGATTCTCTTGTGTGTTTCATGGTTGTAGAGATAAGAGTCTGTTTTGGCAGGAGCCTGATACAAGGCAGGAACCACAGTAATAACCACTTCTCCTTTCGGCTTTTCCTGTTAGGGGTCACCACAGCTGAACAACAGTCCACAGAACGATTGGCAGTGGAGTTGTACGGTGTCGAGTTGCCAGCCCAGTGCCCAGCCTTCCACAGAAGGCACACACACACACTTGCACCTAGGGCCAATTTAGAGTATCCAATCCACCTGCAGCATGTCTTTGGGATGTGGGAAGAAACCGGATCACCTGGAGGAAACCCATGCAACCACATGGAGGACATTGCAGACTGCACAGAAGGCACCCTAGCCAGGAGTTGAACTGGAGATCCTCTTGCTGTGAGGCGGTAATGCTAACCTCTGTACTACCGCAGCTGCCCCCACAGTCATAACCACTCCGTGGGTTAACATGGCTTTTTCATACAGCTTGTCAGCATGTCTTTGGAGAATGGGGGGAAACTAAAGACCCCCCCCCTTCAAAATTCCATGAGAACTTACACATTCCATGTGTTAGGTATCCCTGCCATGAATAGAACAAAGTTTTCAGGCATTGTGATGTGCCTGTTGACTAAACTGAAAACTGTAACAGAGCTGAAGGAGCTACAAAGTTATATTATACAGTACTGAATGACCAAAGTAAACTTTAAGTAGAAAACTATTAGCATTTAAAAGCATCATATTCAGATATGTTTTTGTGTTGTTGCACATAACTCAGTTAAGTATTTAACTTGAAAATCTAATTATATCTCAGACTTAATTGCTTTTAATCTTACTGCATCTTGAAAATATGTACTTTTCAGTGAATTATGTTATGTAATCATAGGTTCATAGTTTCATAGATTAGTCCTAGGCTAACTGCCCTTGTGGGCCATTTTCAGCCTAGCCAGTTACCCCATGCGAGAATCAAGCCCTGCACCTTATGTTTGTAAGGTAAACACCTTAACCATTATGCCAACCTCCCACCCCCAATTGATCAAACTTTTATGTCTAGCCAGTAAACCATGTTCAGAGCTTTTCTCATGCCTCCAGGAGGGCAGTAGTTTAATTTGCTCTCTTAAATAATGAAAGCTGTATCCTTTAACCCTGTCACCCTAAATTAGATAAAGTGGATGTCAAAGAATGAATTGGTGAGAGACAGTTTATGGAAAATAAACATAGTTCTAACCTTCATTGGCTCTAAGATAGAGCTGTCCTTTCTCCTAGTGAGGATTTATCATTTTTTTCTCAAGTTCAGGGACAGACTCATACCTTTGCCAAAGCATGCCATTACTTCGTGCATCTGTTGTGGGAACGTTTGAAAAATTATTTCAAATTCTGATTGCTGGAAAGGTGTCCTTTTGCAAATTAACTGATATGGTAATGACATATGTGCTGCTGTAGCCTAACCTGTGTATGAGTTATGTCCTTGGCAAGATGTAATCCATATAGCTTAGGCTACTGCAGCAGTGATCGAATGAAAAAATAAGGTACTTTTGTGTTATCGCAACCAGATTCCGAATGTCTCAGAATTATTGAAGTGATAGCCCAATGACTCTTTGTGGTTTGGCAGGGGGTTGGGAAATCTAAGCACCTGTGTGTGTGTGACATTGGGTGATCACCCATGAGCAGTAGTAACCCCCAAGTACCTCTTCCAGCTCGATGTCCTTCAGCGACGGATTTCATTTTAAAGAGCGTGGACCTGTGACAAACATAACACAGCAAAACAATGCACATCTGAGTAATTACTCCAAATCCCTGAGACAGAACAGCCTGACTATATGTAAAAGCTGTACAAAAAATGTCTTTATGAAACGATTATAACTGTGTTTCTTTGTACTTGACCAAAAAGTGGATGCAGACAACACATTTGCTCGCAATTAGGATTGAAATAGGGTGCCAAGTTAAGAATCCATGTTTCAGTCCTGGGTGACTTTGATGCCCTTTTCTCAAACTGTCCTTCACTTGCCCCTAATTCTGGATGTAACAGATTGAGTTACATTGCCAGGCTTTTGACAAGATTAGCTTAATACTGTCGGAAAAAGAAGTCTGCAAAGAGCCCGATGGCGACATTTCAGTCACACTGGCATTTGCTCGCAATTAGGATTGAAATACGTTGCCAGGTTAAGAACCCGTATTTCAGTCCTGGGTGACTTTCAGTAGTGGGGCATCAGATAAACATTACTTAATGTATTTTTGTAAAAATAAAAAAAGTATTACTCCTACTACATGAATAAATACGTACTCCTCAAGACGATAAAAAACTGAGAGACTTGCAGTCTGGTTGCGATGATACCCAAGTACTAAACATAATTATTCTTTTAGCATAACATTTGTTTTGAGGACAGCTGCTTTGTAATTTTGTTCTCATATGTTTAAGAAACTATTTAGTTATTCTGGCCTTTGGTTTATGCAGTTATAGTTGAGTTTGGATGCATCAGAAAATACTAGCTACGTAAAAGTACATAGTAGCAGCAAATCCAAAGGTTTGCATATTTTATTTCCAGAAAACAGCAATAAAAATGAGGAATCTTCATATAATTATCTCTCTTATTTCTGCGTATTCATGCTTCTGTTGATTGTTCCACCAAGATCCATAGTTAGAATGTTATACGTAAGTGGTTCTCAGTTTTAGAATACATTGGTAGTGTTTTTTTAATTATATTTTGTATATCTTTTAACTGAGTAAGCCCACTGGGCAGAAGTATCCCCTTTTCATGGGGTGTCATGGGAATACAGTGTGGTTACACAGTAAACAAACAGAAGTAGACAGAATCAAACCTTGTACTCTGGACTACAAGAGGCATTTCATTTACTGCTTAGAACCTTCATTATCAATGCTAACTTGCCAGTACATCCAATTACATCTCTTATTATATATTACACCATCTGTACTGACTTGTACATTATGAATGTTATTCTTCAGATGTGTAATTGCTACAGACTTTGACTCCTTTCCCCTGCTAGCTGAACAGTAAAGAAAGTGGATCTAAGTGATATCAGACATAGTATTACATTAAAGTTTGTTTACATGAAAAAGATCTATGCCATTTGCAGACTAACAGTATTCATGCCTACTATGTTTCTGCTGGCCTGTTTTTGATTTGTAATTATACATTGCAGTTGTTGCTTGCCAGTAGTATATTTTTAGCATCTTTATTAAATCATAGTTTACAGAATTATATAGATACAGCAATAGTATGATCTTGAAGGCAAAACCTGAGAGGTTGCACCTAACAAGTGAAAGAAATATTGGCTTTGCTATTATGCAGTAGTAAACTTAGCAGAGTGTAAAGCCATACCTCTCTTAACACAAGAAATCTGGACAAAGCATAAACTGAGAGAAAAATAGGGACAGATTTTAAATATTGCTCTTATAAACTTATAAAGTTGCTAGAATAACGGTTTGTGTTAGCATGCATTTTATTGAAGGATATGAAGTCTGACTCTCAAATGTATGCCATTATTTAGTGACTTCAGTCATTTATTTGCTAGAAAACTGCTACTGGTGAAAAATATGAGGCAAAAATCTGGACCATTGAGAGGTACAACTGAGTGCAAGCTGTGGTTCTATGAAGAACTTTGAACAGAGATGACTGAATGTAACCAACTGTGGGAAATGCTGTAGTATAAGGGTCAGGTTTAGTCCTACAGTTCACATGTACAGTTGTGTTGTATATGTATTTGTGTTTTTATCAGGACGCTGCAATAAGCCCAACTACCTCTTTTCAATGGTAGCCCTGTGCATGTCCTGGTCATGTGACTTGATTAGATTACTCACAATGTTAATGGATGACATGGGAATAAAACTGATTTGCAAGGCATACTATGAAGACTGAGAGTTACTGTAGTCCACAATCTGCATTTTTAATTAGTTCCCACTGAATTACTGGTGAAATTGAGACACATTGTAGAATCCTTGAGTATATGCCAGTCAGAAATGTATTATTTGTTTAGGTTCAAGTCCATCATTAAGGAATATACATCATTAATGAGAGAGATCATCTAAGATGTATTTTATAGGTTCATAGATAAGTAGTATGCTAGCTGCCCTTGCATGCCATTTTAAGCCTAGCCAATTTCCAGTTTGTGCTCAAAATAACATACCCCATTTGGTTTTACATTGACCTTACCTATCCCATGGTTGATTATTTATTACCCCAAATAAAAATAACTGGGATCATGCCATAGATAATTTCAAGTGACCCATGTATGGAATAAAACATTTAGGAGCTGCATCGGTCCTTTAGTAGTACAGGGGACAGTACTCAGGTAAATTGTCTGTTTCCTGTCCATAGATTTAAGTTGCGCTTGAAAATGGACAGGGTCAAACTTGTTTTTATGTGGATGGGGAGTTTGTTCCATGGCAGCGCTATCCTCTGTGAAATTGACCTGTCCTTCCAAACTGTTTTGTTGTTGCTGAAGAGGTGTAGATCCATAGACCAATTGTTTCTGATGCCATTTGACTTTCTGATGTGCAGTAAATCCATCTGTAATGGTTCAAAGGATGCTTTGTATGCTAGACACAGGTCACCTGTTAGGCAGTAGAAGTATAGTGACAGGGCTTTGAGTTGGTCCATGTAGGACATATTGTTTAAACCTTGTACCCTTTTAGTATAGTATCTTTGTGGGCCTTCCAGATGTTTCATGTGTCTGGAAAGATGCATGCTAAAGTGGGCAGTTATATTAAATGACTGGCCTAATAAGGGCTTAGTAAAGGGGGACAATGACATTCCTAGATCTTTAATAAACAGCAAATGAGTAGGTTATTTCCAGTAACTGTTGCTCCGTTGTAGTGAATATTTTCTGAGTTATCTGTGTGAAAGTTTGTAGTTTTCATGTGCAGAACAGAAAGGATCATAATCTGTAACAGAAGTCCATACTAGAAGTCAGCAGACTTGTTTTATTGCTTCTTGTCTCAGGCCAAGAGCCCACAGCATTATTAAACCAGTTAAGCTTACTAAACCAAAATACCCTTTCTTTTAAGATCTAGGTCAAGAGGCAAGTTTAAGATAATATTGTTTATGATACTGAATTATATTAATATGTAATCTGCAAAAGTATAGATGCAGCATAAATCAAGTTATTGTATGAACATTGTTTTATCTGATCAAGACAGGTAATCCATTTCCAGTTCAACACCCTTTAACAGCAAGTCTAAGAATGAAATATAAAATGTACAAGCATAACATTGCATGTAGCTAAGGAGGTAGAGGTGGAAGTTGTTCCCATTAATGAATAGTGACCACACCTCATTTTGGATTTCTGTCAGTACAGGAGAGACTGCATCGGATGACAAAATCCTGGTGTGGGACTCCATGGGGAAAAGACAATGGCTATCTGCTAACAAGAGTGGTGATAAAAACATATTGGAAGATAATTAAAGAGCAGCCTATAGAAGGTATTAGAGGAAGGTCTAAAAAGGGAAGGAAATGCCACAAAAAGACCAATTTGGCTCAAATGAGAGACTGAGAAAGCAGCAGCAGAAAAAGCAGAGGGTTCTATAACCCAATAAAGAGATTGGGAGATATAGACAACCAAGAATATGAAGATGCTAATAAGAAATCAGCATTGAAGGCTGAAAGGGCCATTTCAAGGATGAAAAGGGATTTGGGGAAAAAAAACAGAAGAATACATAAAGGATCTCCTTGGATACATACTGCTGAGAAAGAAAGTGGAACTGGGGATAAGCAAACTTATGAAGACAGTGGGTCCAAGGAGAAGCCAAAACTCTGAACAAATTCCTTGTCTGTGTCTTAATTAGAGAGAAAGTGGGCAGAATTCCCACATGGCAATGGAGGAGGGAGGAAAAGGGAACATTAATACTGATGTAAAGGTTATCTGGGGGGGGGGGGGGGGCCTGATGGTGAGACATACAAAGTGGAGTTCTTTGCACTTAACTGAGAATGAAGCATCAGAGTCAGGTGGGTTACCTCCCAAAAATAATCGTAGTTGGGTGTTAACATAAACTCTGACTGGATATTATCACTGCATCTTTGACCAGTTGGTAGATAACAGTAGAGTGAATGATTGCAGCTGCTGTGTCATTTCATGCCGAAGGCAACAAAAGCAGTTTAGGAAGCTAGTGACTTGAGGTATCCTCATTAATAAAGAAGGTTATGAAAAAAATTACTCTGGGAAAAATTGCTGAGATTTTTGAAAGAGAAGAACCTTGAGGACATCAGACATCATTGCTTCGTAGCTGGAAGATCCAGACAAATGAACCCAGTCTATTTGTATGACTGAATCATAGCAGCAGATGACAATCATATTTTTGAACAAGAAAAATCTTTGTTAAATTATCACGTATGAGATAGGCAATCATACACTTATAGAAATGAAAACCATATTGATTTATTTTAGTTGCAAACATTATACATCACAAAACAGTGATATAATTTTAGATGCAAACAATATACATCACTTATAATCTATCCAGTCATTGTCAAACATTACACTCATTCAAATCATGCCTTCTTTTAAACCTCATTCCTCCTCTGCATGTATTGTTCCCACAATTTCCATTTTTTTCTCAGTAATTTGCTCCTTCCCTTTTCTTCCATTTCTTTTATCTCTGTTACTATATTCATTGCTACTAGTACAGTTTGTTTAGACTTTGATTTCCATTTTCTAGTAATTTTTTTTTTGGCAGCTACCATAATTAGACTCAGCAAGGCCTTACTATGTCTAGGCAATTACAATTCTTTATCATAGCTCAAAAAATAATTTCCTTAGTTGCACCAAGTTGCTCACCCAATATCTCTGACAGAGTAGTTTGCAGGGAATCTTTAAAGTCTAACAACTCATTACACTTCCAGAAAATATGTTCCCTATTACCTCTTTTTTTCCCATCACACCTCCAGCATTTGCTTTCTACCCGAGGAAAAATTCCTTGGAGTCTATTTGGGTATAAAAATACTGATGTAAACACTTCCAAAAAATATGCTGAATCTTCTAGATTTTGATGCATATTTGGGAGACATACATACATATATCCTCCCATTGTTTCTTTATGATTTGTTTATCCAGTCTGTCTTCCCAATCCTTTCTAACTTCCTCTGATTGATTCTTATAGTTACCATGTAGTTTTTTATATGCTGTATTAATTATTCATTTTTAACCGGAGCTTCTGTTCTAGATTCTATAAAACTCTACCAGTGCTGGTCTTTTGCTTAGGATCTGTCTATTTCTTTCTTTTTTGCCTGTACTTTGATATCAATCTTTGATAGGGAAGGCAACTGTAGTCCAAATCAATTCTTGACCTCTTCCCATTCCGTTACCTTTCCCTTTATAATTATTTGCTTCCAGTACCTTGGTTCTTTTGTCAGTTTTCTCCAATAAGTTCCAGCCCCCCTCTTGCCTATTGTCTCTATCCCTAATTGCAGTTATCCCTATCACCAGAATTTCCTTTCTCCATTCTCATGTTGGCTTAGTTGTTCGAATACTCTCTGCTTCTTTATGAAAATAATATTCTGTATGGTTATTGTTATTCTCCTTAAGGATCTGCATCCAAAATCCCAGTCTCTCCTTGTTTCTTGAGCCCCTTTGAATTGTAGGTTTCTGCTTGTGCTATGTATATTATCCTTAACTGTGTAGCTCTGGAATGCCCCTTCAAATCGGGTAATTCCAAACCGCCTTGTTCTATTGGAAGAATCAGCTTATCCCACTTGACTCTAGCTTTTTTCCCCTCCCAGAAAACTTCCTTCAGCTCTTTCTTAAATTGCTGTCCACAACTTTTCCTCTGGTTAATAAAAATATGCCTGACCTGTGTATAAAATTAAAGGGGCTAAAAACATGCTGACTGCATATATCTTGCTATCCATATCCACATAACAGTGCTTTCAATTTGTCAGATTTTGTTTTATCTTTTTAGTCTCTTCCCACATATCCATAGCTGCCACACCAGAATCCTTTTTAATCCATACTCCTAAGTACTTCATTTCATTATCTCCCTGTAAATATGGATATTGCTGAACCAAATCATGTGTGGGTACATAATTTACAGCTATTGCCTTTGTTTTAGTTTCATTAATTTTGTGTCCTGAAAAGACATGAAACTGCCTCAGAATGTTCCACAACACTGAAATGTGATTTTCTAGTTTTGTTGGGCGGCGGGCTGGCAACTCGGCACCGTAAAAATTCACTGCCAATCATTAGTGGAACGGAGTTCCACTGTGGCGACCCCTAACCGGGAAAAGCCAAAAGACTAGTGGTAGTATCAGGTATAAAATAATATCATCTGCAGATAGAGATAGCTTTTCTTTACTACCATACCAATTATATCCATGAATTTCTGAGCCCCTTATTTTCTTTGCTAGTTGTTCTAAATGTAATGCAAATAACATGGGAAGGAGGGCAATCCTGCCTGGTTCCTCTACTCAAAAAGAAATTATCAGAGAGGAACCCACCCACTTTAATTTTCACCTCCGATCCCTCATATACCCTCCTAATCAGCCTTTTATCAGAGAATGTAAATGCTATCATTGCCCTCCTCATGAACTGTCAAATGCTTTCTCTTAATCAAGACCGACTAACAACAGTGATGTTTTCTTGAATTTTGCTTCCCTCTGGATCATCAACGTTCTGTTAATGTTGTCAGATGTTTGCCTGCCCTACACAAAACCACATTGTTCCATATATATCAATTTTGACATCACTTTTGCCATTCTTTTAGCCATTCTAGACATATACTTTACTATCATGATTTAGGATTGCAGGGGCCTGTGTGAAGCTGGATCTGATGGGTCTTTAGCTTATTGATATGCTGTACTAATTGTTCCTTTTGTAACAGCTGATAAGCCAACATGGGAATGGAGAAAGGAAATGCCGCCGATAGGGATACCACTTTCTAGTAGGATGTTGATGATTCTCCTCTTAAAATATTGTTAGACAACACCTTCCAGATGTTTATTAGTTTTCTTTTTCCTTCCTAGCTTCCAAACTTCCACAGGAATACCATCTATACCTGGGAACTTTATATAACCAAAAAGTGCACTGAAGTACCACACAATAGCGTCTTTATTACACAAAAATAAGAACAGTGGTGAGCGCTTATGCAAAACTAATTGCTTCATCAGACCATGAAACAATTAGGTTTGCGAAAGCGCTCACCACTGTTCTTATTTTTTGTGTAAAAAAGACGCTATTGTGTGGTACCTCGGTGTATTTTTGGTTATATATAGTTCTGGTTTTGTGCACCTGGGTTTTACCTGAAGCCGTTTCTCTTTTTATACATACCTGGGAACTTTCCTGTGGATTGGTTATACATCACCAGTTTTATCTCATCTCTTCTATCCTAACTGTTAGTAATTGAGCTTCATCTACCTCTAACTTTGGCATATTTAATTCTTCCGTAAACATTTCCATTTGTACTTTTTCTTGATTTCCATATTTTTCTGCTTTATACAGACTTTCATAAAATTTCCAAAATATTTCTAGTACCTCTACTAGATTTCTTGTTATCTAGCCCCTTCTACTTTCTTTTGTTTGAGTCATTGTGCTCAAAGTTTTTGTGCTCTGGAGTTATCAAAAAACAAGTGCTCAATAGCAATCTTTCTAAACTCATGCATATTATCGAGGTAATCCATTGTCTTCTGTTACCATTCTGCAATTGCTCCTCCTCTTGTTCTGTGAGATTCCCCCTATTCTCAAATACTTTAACATTTGCCAGTCCCTCTAAATAATTCTTATTACTTCTTAACCATATCTCTCTTTTCCACTTTAATTTTATCCCACCCCTAGCTATATTTTCGGAACAAATTTCTATATTCTCTAATAACTCCCAAATAATTTCCACTACTTATTCCTTAAATTTCTCTCTCTTCAAAAGATAGGTGGGAAAGCACCAGTGTGTCATTTTTATTTCATTATCCTGTGTGTTTATTTTAGTTGTTATTGGCATGTGATCTGAAATAGTTATTGGATGTGTATCAAAACTTTCAATTAAATTCACATGTTCATGTGAAATGTAAGTTCTGCCTAGCCTATCTGGGAATAATATATAAATTCACTGCAGACTTCTGCTACTGAAATCTTCCATACCAAATAGTTTCTTAATTTTTTTTCAAAACTCTACCCTCCTTTGTTAGATTTTCTCTTCTGCCCCCCCCCCCCGACACATCTTCATTGCTGCAAATCAAATTCCAGTCCTTACCTTAAGTAATATTCCCTGCTGAAAGCTGATTATTTCTCCCAGAATTTTCCTAAGTTCCATTATAGCAGTTTTAAGTGGAATATAAATACATGCCAGTGTAATCCTCCTCCCTTTCCAGTAGCTCCTTAGTACTACAAATCTACCATTGTTATGTTTATCATCTTCTGTCCCTATTGGAGTTCCTCTTGCAATTAATATAATTACTCCTCTTTTCCTTTGTCCCAGGTATTTTGCTTAATAACCATTCTGAAAACCTTTCTGTATCAAATTCACACGTTCAGTTCTTTTCAAATACATCCCTTGTAGCATAGCTATTTGCACTTTACATTTTTTAGTATAGTTCACTATGCTTTCTTTTTTTTTTTGTATATATCTGTGAGATCACTTACATTTAAAGATATTATAGAAAGCGCCATTATGTTATAAAAGGTAATATCCTCACCTTTTATGTGTTTACAGCTTTTATGTTAAATATCTAGTTCCAGCTTTTGTTACATGCATACATTAATGTTTGGCAAGTTTATCCTGTATACAGTTGTTTCTTGTTGTATCCATTTGAGCCTATGTCACATTTTACAAAACATTTTGTTTTATTGAAAGCCCTCAATTACACTTCTAAACCCTATTAACTTAATAGTAACACACAAAACTATGTACATCTTCAAATATTGACATTCTGCCCTCTTAATAGGAATACTTGTCCCAAACTGACAACCGCATTCACAGACTTGGGTAACCTAGAAGGAAGATTATCCATGCTAAAATGCATGATATAGCCTGTGCTTCTAAGTGTTGTTTGGTTTTGTCTTATCTTTATTGCTGGCCCAGATTGACAAAATGTTTGAATGCATTCAGAAAACATTATCTCCTAGATATTGAAAGAAACAGTCTGTTTTTATTGCTCTTCATCAGGTTGTCTCCATGAAGACATGAGAAACAGAGTTGGTTCTATAAGCATTTATTTATTTACTTACTAGAGAAAAGCTTTATTATATTCAATGTTCTTTTTTATTTATTTGCTTTCTCTTTTTAAAACTTTTCAAGCCAAGGGTGTTAATCCAGTCATTGCACTATGCAAGAATGAGAAAAAGCACATCAGTTTTTCTTTTATCGTGCTGTTTTGACCTGACATTTCTTCTTTTTATTATGTTGCAGTGCCTTCATTTCTTAAAACTGAACAAGAAGAGAGAAGGGGAAAAAAAACAGGGGCACTTGTTTACTTTAGTGTCCCCATTACACTTGAAAATAACTGAGAAAATGTTAGTTCATAGCATACGATATATCATGCATTATAAAAATACTACCGTTAAGAAAAAAAAATTGTATTACTTACATTTAACTCTCTCCCTTCTCTTCTCCTCTCTCAAGTATTCTTCAAACAATGGCCTGAAGTAAGGTATATCTGAGTCCCCTACAAGTTTAACATAGTCAAAGTCCAGTATTTTCAGATTTTCTTGTTCTGTCATGTTTCATAATTATTTGGTAAACCTACATTTAATTTGTCATTTTCTGAGCTGCTGGTTTTATTCCTATTTATCTCCATCTCACAAATCCAGTCTCTCCTTCGTTTCCAACATACTCTTGGTTCTTCTAGTCAACTTTTGTGCTTTTTTCTGTTTCTCAAGCATTTTCCATTGAAACATTGGAAAAGGTTTCACTGGCATAGTCTCTCTGTGGTCTTTAGTACCAGAAGAACAAGAAGCAGGATCTCTTCTTGTCTCACAGCTCACTTTTTGTTGGACAAACTTTTGTATTTCCTTCTTAGCATGTTCTACATCAAAAAATGATTTTGTCCTTCCAGGAAAGAATGTTCTGAAGAACACTGGGTGCAGCAGTTTAAATCTCACGCCTGCTTCTCGACATTCCCTGATTAGTGGAATAAATTTACTCCTCTTCTGCCCAGTCCACATTGACTTATCATTTTCCACAAACACTTTTAGTAGTTTGTCCTTCTGCCACAGTTTTGTCAATATCAACTCCTTCAGCTGATAGTCTTGCCAGCTATACTACTAAAGGTCTAAGCTGCTTTCTCATAGCCAGTTTTGGAACATACAGATGTTGTGCCCTTTCGTTTAACAACTCCTGCTGTGGACTATCAGTCCATTTGCTTATCTGTGCTTTCATAAGATTAATACAGTCTGTTCCTTCCAGCTTCTCTAGTACAACAAAATAATCTCAGTTTTTCCTTACATGCTATGTGCTGTACTTCTGGGTTTTTTTTTTTAATCCTTGCTTCTTGAGCAGTCTCGTATTCAGCCAGTCTTTTCTTCATTACGACCTCTGATTTTTGCAGTTTTATCACCTCATCCAAATCTCTGTTTAAAGCTTCTTCCATTTTTTCCAGCCTTTTGTTATTTGAGTTGATGTACTCCATCAGTGTTCCATTTCTTTTAATCATCTGTGAGTGCATTTAACTTATTTTTTCCTCTAAGTTACTGTAAGTCGTGTCTTATACCAGTGATTGTTTTTCCTCACCTTTTGTGATTAATTTTCTTTCTGGTTCTCTGAATTTCTTTTTTGCTGGAATCCAAGCAGTGCACTCAATAGCCAGACTGAAATTTACCCAAAAATATGAGTTTACTGGTTGTCTCTTCTGAGTTTGTTTTTACACTGGGGGAGCTGAAATTAAGCTGTTACTCAATGTGCAGCCATTTTGAAAAATAGATGGTCATCATGTTGATCACTGTTGCAGCAGCCATAGCTATATGGGTTATATCTTGCCAAAGATATAACAGTCGACCAACTTCCAAAGCTTCAAGGCATCTTCCACGTGCCCAATCAGTGAGCTCATGCTGAGTTGACTAAAATGACAGGTTTGGTTACCAAGCCCTTTGTTGATTTCCTGCGGTTAGAGTACACCCCGGTGAGGCTTTTGAAGATCGACTGACAAGTTGAACAGGTAATAGTTTTTTTGGTAACCCTTTGCTGTTCAGGAAAGTTATCTTAAAATAAGGGGTTTGTGTTTTAATGGACTGTCATGAGACTGTATTATTCATTAGAAAGAGAGCTCTCTTTTTTTCCTGCCAGTTTAAAAGTTGTCTAAAGTATTTAAAAACGTTTTTTTCTGTAGAAGAATTGTGTTTAGTTTACTTTTGGGGAGGCTGGTTAAAATGTTTTTTATTGTATAGTTCTGTGAAAAGGTGACTTTTAAAAACTTTTAACATTTTACTGGCTTTTTCTGCTTGTTTTTCCAAGGAAAGAGGCACCATTTTCAGCTTGACCTTGGAACAGCCTGTCGGTCCCACAATCGTCGATCCTTCTTCCAGCCACAAAAAGAAAAAGCATGCAGTCTTTGCCACCACAGTAGGCTAGCAATTTGCCCGCAGGTCGGTTGACTCTGCTGTGGCCATTAGTTGTACTTCAGACCACTCGTCTTTTACCGATGATCCCTCTGGTGTGTAGCACCTACAGCCACTGCGGACCAGGGGTTAGCCAAGTCCTGTACAGCTGCTGGAGTCCTTTCAATGGGCAGGGGAAAGCCACTAAAATCAGTCCTGGGAGAAGGGAATAGGGAAGGCTTCTCTGTTTTGTTAGAATGTTGTGCCTATCACTGGTGAAACTCTTGCTGCCCTTAATAACATTGTTGGCCCTATTTTTCCTGTCAAAAAGAAACAGAAAACTAAACCTATATCTCTTCCTCTTCAAATTTCTTTGGACAGCAGTAGTTTAGTTGGTCTAGCTCAAGATTTAATTCAGGCTACTGATCCTTTGTGTAAACTAGTTTCTGGTTAAAGAAAGAGGGATACCTTTTTCTTGAAGAGATTCAATTTTCTGAATCTGGACAGGAAGATAAAGGGATAGATGTTGGTTTTTCTCTCCAAATGTTTGATTCAGATTCAGGAGAGAGCTCATTTTCTGATTCTCCCTGTGGAGGTTTGTCTTTTTCTTTCTGTGAGACCATTTCCAGAATATGTCCATGTTTTCAGTGGGAGAACACTGAAATTTCTCAGTGGGACGCCCGTGCCCTGGCCCAGCAATGAAGGAGCCCCAATCCTCACCACTAACACCAGAGAGGGCGTCTCATGTAGGAGGAAAGAATAACAAATACACACAGTAAAGTGCAATTTCCCTTAAGAGCACACAGAGATCACAGTCAGTCCGGGGCTAGTCGCTCCCTTGCTCCCCAGGTCCCCAGTAAGACTCCCCACTGGCACAGCTATAGGGTCCAGATCTCAGCCTAGCTGGGCAAGCTAAAATCTCCAGCACCCTCTCTGTCCAACCAGTACTTCATGTCCCTGCCCAAGTAGCTGACACACACACACACCTTTTGAGATAAGAGTTTATACAACCACACAGACACTTCTGAGGAAGGCTGGCACAGGTTCTCCAGATGTGCCCCTATTACCCAGACTATGCGGTAGTAATTGCTGCCACCATCCAGCTAATATTATCCGTTACCCAAAGGCCCTTAAAAGGGTGTCCAATAATTACTGTGCATTATTATTATCCAATTGGTAAGTGTGACTAATCAGTCAAGGCTTATTAGAGTGGCTTTGTGCAATAAATTCTCTAAATATGCAAGGTACTCTAGAGCTTAACTTATCTCTAATGAAACAAGCCACAGTTAAAAGGTTTTAAAATATTTAATAATAAATAATTAAAACCACAAAACAACGCTTTCTATTACAATGTGCTAGTCAAAAGAGTTCAGAGATCACACAGAAATACTTAAAATAAATCAGTAGTACAGTTCTGACATCACAGAAAAACACTTGGTCTAAACTTTCTAATTCCTAGCTTTTGCTACAAGAAAACACACTTCTAAAATAACTTACTTACATAGAGCAACAGGCAGTGTTGTCAGTTGGATAGTCAGACAAAAATGCTTAATAATCTCTGCTTCTCACTGTTTAATTTGCTATTGCAGTTCTGATAAACATTACATCATCTTTTAGACCTTCCTGGTGTTCCCAGGCTGACATAAACTGCATTTACATTCTTTTACACTTAGAGCAATAAAGGACATTCCACATGTAAATTCTGGTCATTAACTTTAACCTTAAAACAATAGGCAGGATGCTTACTCCAGACTAATCAACTCCAAATTCTAACTTCAAAGGAACAGACATAAAGTAATTTTAATTTCAAAGGGCCAACAAGAAATGCTTGACTTGGCTTTCTTTACAGCAGAGGGTAATGTTGCCACATTGTTTTATGTTCAACAAGCCTGTCATTCACATTCATATTTACCAATGTGTATAAAATTCTATCTGGCCAGGCTGGCAGCCTTCACCCTTCTCTACCAGTCTTCACACTCAGTCCGTCAATAAATGCTATGAGCTGTTACAGACGATATTTCCAGAACCTTTGCATTTCCCTCCAGTTCTGTCAGCTTTAGAAGATGTGTGTTATTGCCTGCGCTGTTTCTGATAGTCAGTCAGCTGCCCCTAAAAAGGCAGATAGGATGTTTGAAGTTCTTCAGTCTTTTAAGGTTTTACACACTCATCCCGTACCTAACCCAGAATCTGTAGCTATAGTTAATCCAACTGCTGTTAAACATTTAATTAATTGTAATCTTACTCTTTCTGATGAGGATGGAAGGATTATTGATAAGTGGAGGTGGGGGGGGTATATGCTTCTGCAACTTTGATTTTCAGAATTTTGAATTGTCAGGTTCATATGTTAAAGTTTGTTCTAACTAATTGTGAAAGTATGAGGAATGTTTTAGCTGCAGAGACACTGTGAGAGGAAATGTCTTCTTTAAATAATTTAATTTGGTTGTACAAGTCATTACTAATTGTTTACAGTGTGAATTACTCAGTGATACTTCTTCCAGGGCTATGGCCATTGGTACTGTTTTAAAGAGGATTGCCTAGCTACTTTCCTAGAACCTCCCAGATGATGATAAAATATGAGATTCTAAGTTCTCCTTTGGTCGATACTTAGTTTTGCCTCCTGTGCTGCAGAGTAAGCTGATACAGGGAATCACTTAAGATTTTTCAGCCCTCCTTTACAAAATTTTTCAAGGGATTTTATAACCCCCTTCCAATTTTGGGAAACAAAAAATAAAGTCTTGACAAAATGCAGGTAAGCAGGTGTTTAAGTAGAAATGACAATGGAGTTCCAAAACAACTTTTGGAATCCGGCAAAACGAAGGATAGTCCAACAAGTCCGAATGACTATTTAAGGGATTTTGTCTACCCCTCCCACCCTTGGATTCCCTTCTCCCTTCCACGAAGTCTAAATCTCCACTTTTCTTTTTGGCAATAGATAGTTTCAGACAAATGGGTTCTAAAGATCATTCATCACAGGTCATTAGTCTAACAATCACCTTACAAGCCTAGTCGTGCACCCCAAACCATTTGGGTCTCGAGTATCATGGGTGTGTGCACAGGAAGGGGGCATGTTAGTGTGCAAGTAACTAAGGATTTGTAAGGGGTGTATTAGGATAATACTTTTCTTATTAATGGCCTCTGTCCATAACGGACATGGAGGCCAGACCAGGGGTAAATTTACAATTTCAAATCCGATTGTGTAGGTTTCATTTGAATAGGGACATGGATGAACTCTGTTTTACATGGTTGGGGAGCCTATTCCATAGTGTGGGAATTCTTTGGGATACATCTCTCTCTCCAGCATGTTCTGTTTGTTATAGATGAAGTTCAGATCCCTGGATCTAGTGTTTTTGGTGCTGTTTGTTTTGCACATGTGCAGCAGCTCCATCAGGGCTGTGCCTGTGGAACCCCTGTAACCCAGGCAAAGATCCACTGTCAGCAGCCTGTAGGAGACTGAATATATAGAGAGAGCCTTTAGGCAATCAGTGTTTAGCAAAGTATGCATGCCCTGAATTTTCCTGGTGAGAAACCTTTGTGGGTGTTCCAGCTGTTGCAAGTGTCTGGCTAGATGTGTGCCAAAGCCTTTATTGTAGTCAGTGATAGGTCTGATAAGGGCCAAGTAGAGTGATACTATAACTTCCTTGGACCTGGATACCATACCCTTACCTGTAATTTAGGCAGCATAGGATAATTTTCTTACTCTCTTGGCAATGTGTTGGTCAAAGGCCAGATTGCTGTCTGCATATGTTCCCAGATCCCTTACTTATCGACGGATAATTAATTTGGGTTGACAGTTTCCGAAAGAGCATTATAATGCATTTTTGGAAATGAGTTTTAGGCCATGGCTTTGGCATCAGTCATTTGTCTTAAACCCTCTTGCATGATGTTCAGCCTTCCTGAAGACACTGGAGGGTATAAATGTTTCTCCAAACACCATTATATTGGGTGACTTCAACTACCCGAATATAGACTGGGAACATTACTCAAGCCCCAACTTTCTAGCCCAAAGGTTCCTGGAGTTCATAAATTCAAATGCCATGGAACAACTAGTCACCGTTCCCACAAGAGGAGAAAATATACTAGATCTCATCATCACAAACATGGGGACAAAATGCTCCACACCGGAAGTATATCCCTCATTGGTGAGATCAGATCACAAACTTATCTCACTGGAAATCCACATCCCGCCCCCAGCCCAAACAAAAAAGACCACAGTGAAGAACTTCTCTAAAGCAAACTTCACACTACTCAAGACTGGTGTGGTATCCTTCAAGGCCCCCGAGCCAGTGGAAACCACAACCCAAGCTGCGGAAGCCCTTACAAATGCCTTCTACGAACACCTCCAGGACTGCATGGATCAGGCAATCCCTAATAAAACCAAGACTCTTTCCACCAAGGGCAAGCGTCCAGTCTGGTGGACCCCAGCCATAAACAAACTTTACAATAAGAGGAGAAAGCTGTTACATGATAGAGCAAAATCCATAAAAGAGAAGACACCCTTGATCATTATTAGTAAAAAAATACGAGCACTCATAAAATCATCCAAGGCCAAATTTGAGAGAAAAATTGCAATAGATTCAAAAGACAATCATAAGGCCTTCTTCAGCTATGTTAGAAACCTGGGTGGAAACTCCCAGATATGTGCAGAATTAGTCCAAAATGATACAAAAATCACTGAACCCACAGACATTGCCAACATACTGGCAGACAGGTTCAGTGCAAACTTCACCCCCCTCGCCCCCCCAAAAGGAGAGATAACTATCCCAGCAGAGTGTAGCCTCCCAGACATCTCTAATGCGCAGGTGAAAGCTGCTCTCTCTCTCTCTCTAAAGCTAAAAACACAGCATCAATGGGACCGGATGGTGTCCCCGGCTGTGTGCTACACGAACTCAACGAGGAACTAAACCCGCATATAAGGCAGCTGTTTAATCTTAGCCTTACCACAGGATACGTACCCAAGGAGTGGCGTACGGCAACTGTGGTCCCACTCCACAAAGGCGGTACCTCTACGGACCCTGGAAATTACCGCCCCATAAGCTTAACAAGCCTGGTCTGCAAAGCTATGGAGAGGATCATAATGGAACTCATAAACAAAGACAGAGGACTTGCAGACATTGGACCCGACCCAGTTTGGCTTTGTCAAGGGCAGATCATGCCTTTCGAACTTGGTCGACTTCTTCAAAACAGTCACCAAGGCCATTGATGAGGGAAAGGCAAGTCCATACAGCCTACCTTGACCTTGCAAAAGCTTTCGACACAATGCCCCACTCGGGTATTATAGAGAAACTTACCAGCTTAAGTGTAAACCCATATGTCACAAGATGGGTTGCAAACTGGCTAAAGGACAGAACCCACAGGGTTAGAGTTGCTGGCACCATGTCAGACTCCAAGCTGGTCACAAGTGGGGTCCCACAGGGCTCAGTCCTTGGCCCCCTGTTGTTCGGCATCTACTTCTCAGAAGTACAGGCAAACATAGGAGGACTATGGCTGACAAAGTTTGCAGATGACTGCAAACTGGGCGCCATAGTGGAAAGTACATCGGACACAGATATCCTTCAGAGGGGTCTCACGGAAACTGATAACTGGTGCCAGAGCCATGGCCTGAAGTTAAATGCCAAAAAATGTATAGTCATACCCTTCGGGAAAAACAAGGTTACCCCAAGCTACCATATAGGTGGCAATCCATTAAGCACAGAAGAGGTTATCAGGGACCTGGGGACCCAGGTTGACAGTGGCCTTTCTTTTGACACTCACATTGCTAAAGTGGTTAGAAAGACCTTCTACATTGCCCACCTGATCATGAAGGGATTCACATCCAGATCAAGTGAGGTCATTGTTCCCCTGTACTCTTCACTTATCAGACCAATGATCGAGTACAATGCCCCATTCGGCATGTATCTCACCCGACACCTGCAGCAATTGGAGAGACCCCAAAAGTTCCTCACCAAAAGGATAAAGGGACTCCAAAATCTGTCATATGCTGCCAGACTGAAGAAACTCCAGCTCTATTCAGTCGCATACCGCCTGCTCAGAGGTGACCTGTGCCTGACATACAAGGCCATGTCCAACCCGGAATTAATGGACATGCTCCACCTCAAAAAATCCAAATCTACCAGATCCACTAGAGCAAGCGACTTAAACCTTAGCACGGATATAAATAGGACATGCTGGAGGGATAGATTTGTCACCCAGAGACTCCCTATGCTGTGGAATAAAACTCCCAGTCCATGTGAGGCAGAGCACCTCGCTGGCTCTGTTCAAGAGAAATCTTGACCGGTGGATGGGAGATCGTCGGTTTACCCCGGGAATCATCTCTGTGTCACTGCTGGACAGAGGCACAACAAACTAATGGGCACAGTAGTTTTTAACATAAGGGGTGGCGTAAGCCACAAAACTTTGGGCTAGGCTTATAAATGCCTTAGGGCAGATAGCCTAGTATAAACCTATGAAACCTATGAAACTATAATAGCTCTCAATTTACAGTAATCTGTGAACTTAGTGAGCAAGAGGCCTTGAACATTAGCCTTGCTGCTGAGAAGTGAATGCCAAACAGTAGAGGGCCCGTCATGGAGTCCTGGGGTACTCTGCTAGTGACCAGTCTCTTGGTTGAGGTGGTCTCACCAATCCTGACTTCTTGGGTCCTGTCTCTGAGCCATCTGGCAATCCAGCGGGTTATGTAGGACTCAGTTACTAGCTCAGAGATTTTGTCAACAGTGCCTGAGTGGGGTATTAAACTGAATGCTTTGGTTAAGTCGAAATGCATAGTATGTACTGTTTTACCCTTTTCCATTGACTTGATGAGCCTCTCAGAGAAATCTACCAGGTTAAGTAGGTATGACCTTTCCTTAACAAAGGCAAATTGGGATGGGTCCAGTGTTTGTAGGTTGCCAATGTCCTTGTTTGTCATTTCCATGCTAATTAGTTCCATGGCTTTTCATATTAAGCTTGTCAAACTGATGGGTCAGCTGATGGTCCACCTTTGCTGAGGGGAATGACTGTTGTGGTCCTCCATTCACTTGGAAAGTTGCCTGTTTCAAGGCTGTATTTGAAGAGTGCCTCAAGTGGTCATGATAGGTCATGCTTTAGTCTGTTGAAGAGGCAACCTTTAAGAAGTGCTGCCAGCAAGCTTGTTCCTGCTAATACTTGGTAGTAGTTTGTTGGAGTTGATTTCATCTGGGGGAGAGGGTCGAAGACTGAGCTGAATTTATCAGCCAGTACATTTGCTATATCCCATTGATCAGTGAAGCTGTTGCCATTAACCACCAGTTCAGCACACAACTATGTATTACCTTTAAGGTTCTGGGCATAGCAGAGGGTGGCCTTGTGATTGTCCTTAGCCTGCGAGGCCATCCTAACTTCATAGTCGGCCTTGCTGGACTTAGACATCTTAGTTTTTGTTTAGTTGTATAAGAGAGCACTTCTCTTTAAGGGAGTTGCTTTTCATGATTTTGGAAGTTTTCTTCTTTTATTATATACCCGGTTTATGTGACAGTTCCACCATGAGGAGGAGTTTTTGGTGTTTCCTTTGGGTTTATTTATAGGCATGGCTGCCTCTATGCAGCCATTCATGTTTGTAAAGGGACTCTGTGAATAATTTTGTGTGGGTAGCTGTGGTCTTGAGGTTAGGGGAAACCTTGAATTTTGGCAAAATCGGACTTAATAGGATATAGGTTGCCTTCAAAATATTTACTGACTTTTACTAGTTTAGTTAGGTTTTCCAGATTGATTTTAAAAAGAGTGAGCTTTGCGATTTGACCTCTATAGTGAGGACAAGATATAGGGAGATGCAGTGCTGTCCCATGTTGGCGAGTACCAGTTCCAGCGTGTTTGATCGTGTGATTGGAGTTTGCACTATCTGATATCCTTCTGTTTCCATGTTGCAGTATTCTGCATATGGATTTACCCTTCCAGTCTCGCGTACGTACGGCCAGCATCCAAAAACTTTCACTCCCTCTGCAGTGTGCGAGACATCCGATGTGGGCGAGGGTTCGTGAGCCATAAATGTGACGTCAGCACACACCAGCCCTCAGAACTTTTCAGCCACCAGTTGTACACCAGGTATTTCCGCTACCGCTGATGTCGGATTCGTTTGATCAGGTAAGTACCCCCGTTGGGGATCTTTTCAGTCCTTCTAAAAATTAAATATTGCTTGTTCATGTCATCCAGAAAGAGTAAATGTCAATGTGGTCCCCAGATCCCTCATATGGATGCCCACGATAAGTGCCTTTTCTGTTTTGGATGGTCGCACGACCATAAGGCCTGCCCGATTTGCCAGGTGTTCATGTCTAAAACATTACGTAGTCGCTTGCATGCACTTAATCTTTATATTGAAAACCAACGTCTGAAGCAGCTTATGTTATGAATGGAGGGCGCTCAAAAGTCTCTGCAGAACCGCCAAAAAAGAAGGCCAGGACCTTACGGCCTTTGTCTACTGCTGAGCCTCTTCCGGCCGATCCCCAACCTGTGGTCGACATAAGCCTGGTTTCAGGATCTGGACCCAGATCCGCCACTCCGGAGGTTGCGGGTACCTCTAAGGATGCCGCACTATCCTTAGGCAAGAGCACGTCCGCAGAGGCTATTCCTGTGCCAGTCTCCGACACTGGGGGTAACCTGCATTTTCTCACGAACTGTCTGAGCCCTCCCAGCCCCTGCAATCTCTGGTTTCTAGATAGACGTCCACAGGCCCTCTTAGGAAACATATTTCTCCCTCTACAGAAAGCTTACCTGATTAGCAGGCTTTCAGTCGAAGCCTTTTCAGTGCCTTTATGGCACTGAGGCCTACCACTGTTGTTACTGGTTCCACCTCTCCTGAGCCCAAGGCCTCAGCCTACTGACACAGTTACTAGGGAAGAGGGAAGTCCTTTCAGATTCCTCTGAGGAATCACTTTCTTACAACTCACAACTATCTTCCCTGTTGGCATATGGATCCCAAGAGGAAGAGTCAGTGGACCCTGACTCCCCCGTTGAAGATTTAACCTTTAGTGAGACAATCAGCAGGATGAAGGATCATTTTAAATGGAAATCTTTAGAAATGACTGAGGTACAAAAGAGGTACTATGACCTCATTCAAATGAAAACCCCCAGCCTCTCTGCTGTTCCTCCTATACTGCCTGCCTTTTTAGATGCCTTTTCTTTTTTATCTCTGAATCCTGACTCACAACCTCCTGCCCCACACAGACCAGACAGGTTTTACAGGAGGAATATAAAAGATAAAATAGTGCACAGTAAATTTGTTATCCCAAGTCAGAATATAAACAACATGCCCATTTCTAAAGGAACATATGCATGTGGAAGGTGTATTTCGTGCAAACATGTAGTTTGCACTTTTGAAATAAATGGTCATAGATTTAAAGTTCTTGATAAGTTCAGTTGTATTACAGAATGTATTATTATAGCAATAACCCACGCCTGGGTGTGGGTAATGCTAAATTTACCCATGGTTGGCGTGGTTTGGTCCCGAGGGAAGCCCGGACCAAACAAAGCCAACCGTGTAAATTTAGCATTACCCACACCCAGAAGTGAGTTATTATATTATGACATTATTTAAGAAAAGAAACTGTTACTTTTCTTAAATAATGGCATAGTATAATGCCTGTTTACTGCCCTTCCGCAGATGTCTGGCATCCGCGGCAGTTCTGATGTACTGCGGCGCCAAAGCGGAGAAAACAAGATCTCCGTTGCTTTTTTTTAGTGTCTCGCTATGTTAAATTGGTTTAACATAGCCAGACAGTTTTAAATTAACCATCGGACATCTCCATTGATTATTTTAAACTGTCTCGCTATGTTAAACTCATTTAACATAGCGAGACTAAAAAGCAACGGAGATCTTGCTTTCTCCGTTGCTTTAAACACTGTCTCGCTATGTTAAATGGGTTTAACATGGCGAGACAGCTTTAAAATAAGCAACGGAGATCTCCGTTGCTTATTTTAAAGCTGTCTCCCTATGTTAAACCCATTTAACATAGCGAAACAGTGTTTAAAACGAGTTATACTAATGGAAAAAAGTCCGGGCGACCGGACCTTTTTCCATTAGTATAACTCGATTTACAACGGGCACGCTGGCCAATCAGCGTGCACGTTTTGGGGGGGTCATGGTATAATTATGCTGTTAAATGCCCATATGGTAAGTTTTACATAGGAAAGAGCAAGAGGGCTTTCCAATTGTGGTTGCAAGAGCATATAAGAGATATTAAAAAAAAAATAGAAAGCCCCTTAGCTCATCACTTTTTAGAAGGTCATAATGGAGACCCTGCAGGTTTGCAGGGAAATATTTTAGAAAATGTGGAGAAAAAAGACAAATGTATGGATATGAAAAAGAAGCTTCTATACAAAGAGACACTTTTTATATTGAAGTTTGGCACTTTAAATCCACAAGGAATGGAAAAAAATCACTTGCAGATCACTAAAGCCAGTAACTCTGCTGGTGAAGCACAATTCTCTTGCGTCATAGCCAAATTATGGAACTCACTCCCACCCACAATTACCTCCATACCATCAAGCACCAACTTCAAAACTTTATTAAAAGCGCACCTAAAAACATGCTGGCTATGCCGTTGCAACTCCCACTCTAATATCATCCACACCATCCAACTACTACCTTTCTTTCCACTCCACTAACTACCTTGATTATAGCAAGCTCAGATGCTCATAAGCCTAGTACTTATTATACAGCAGGAACTTCTCATTGTTACATTTGTTAATGCCTGTTATGTACTTCACAGATAAAGATTTTAGTTGTCTACTGATGTACTATGTTCTTCATCTGTAAATATGTTGCAAGTAATTTCTATGTTAAATTGTTAATCACTGTGTAATCCAGTGTAACTACTGTCTTGTTTATTTTACTGTGGAGCTTTTCTCCCCGGGCCTCCGCTGAAAATGGACCCACATCCAGTCGGACACTCCCGGTCAACAAATTTAAATAAATAAATAAATAAATAAGGAATGAATGTGCCAAGTAATTGGAAAGTTTTTAATATAATTGTTAACAGATTAATTATGTCATTAGTCTAATTGTTTTAAATGGATGAATAATGATGTATAGAAGATCTAACTGTGTGTTTAATTTTGTAGTCCATTAAAGGCTGTTCGAGCCAAGGCACCCAGAGTTTGATATAATAAAAGTTTTACTGTTACTGGTTTGTTGTATTTTGTTATCAGATACAGTTTTTTTTGTGTTGTATTAGCCTTTACAAGGTGCCTGACACTGCTAAGCATCTGCTTAAGTGCCCGCCTGCTGATTCTGGCACTGTATCATACTCTACGGACAAAGCCTCCAAACTCCTACCTACTACCACCATTCTCCCTGCTGACAAAGACAGCAAGACAGTGGAAAGGTTGGGCAAAAAGATATATACTTCGGCAACCTTGGCCTTCAGAGACACAAACTGCCAGACCCACATGGCCAAGTATACCTTGTCCCTCTTAGAATCTGCCACCAAACACTTGGCAGATATTGCAGACTCCTCTGCCAAAGCATCCCTGTCCTCCCTTCTGGCTGTCTCTTCCCAGGTCACCAGACACTCTATCAAGTGTAGTTACGATGCTGCTGAATCCTCTGCCAGGTCAGCAGCATCAGCATCTGCCTTATGCAGATACTCTTGGCTTCGCCTACAACCCCTGCCAGATGACTTCAGGGCAAAGCTCATTGATGTTCCTTTGGATAATGCTGCACTTTTTGGTTCTAAAGTAGCAGACCTTGTCAAATCTCTGCAACAAAAAGGACATATGCAGCCTGACTAAAGAAACTCCAGCTGTACTCTGTTGCATACCGCTTACTCAGAGGTGATCTCTGCTTGACATACAAGGCCATGTCCAACCCAGAATTGATGGATATGCTCCACCTAAAAAAAAAAAAAAAATCCCTGAGAGCCACACACTCTAGGGATATAAACCTTACCACAACGATAAATAGGACGTGCTGGAGGGATAGATTCCTGACCCAGAGACTCCCCATGCTTTGGAACAAGATTCCATTATATAACGGGCAGAGCCCCTCACTAGCACTCTTCAAGAGAAACCTTGACTGGTGGATGGGAAACAGAAAATTTACCCCAGGGATCACTGCAGTGGCTCTGCTGGACAGAGGCACAGGGAACTAATCTAAGGGGGTGGTGAAAGCCAACACACTCTGGCTAGGTTTATAAATGCCATTGGGCCGATAGCCTAGTACTTACCTATGAACCTATGAAAAGAAATGCAGGACCTGAAACATTTACTGGTTTCACCTATCCCTAAGTTTCACAGAAACATTCCAGCCAAAACCCAGTTTATTAGGAAGCACTCCCGCCCTGCTTCTCCTTCAAGGCCTTGGTTTGGGAATTGGACACCTCACAGGGAATCACCCCACAGGCAACCTACATTTCCTCTCTCCGCAACAAACAGGCAAATGTGAACAGAACCAGCACAAACAACCACAAATGGATGCTTCATAGAGATGTCTTCCTGGATCTGGTCCGCAGTTGGGGTATACCTCAAATAGACGTGCTTGCCTCTACCATCAGCAGGCAACTTCCTGGCTTTTGCACCAGGACACCAGAACCACAGGCATTGGCAACAGATGACTTCTCAATTTCCTGGAAGGGGAAATATTTATATGCATCCCCCCCTTCCCACTCATTCAGAAGGTCCTGCTAAAAATTCAGCAGGAAATCCAAAAATCTTGCTGGTGACTCCCTACTGGCCCAGACAGCACTGGTTAGTCTTGCTACTACACTTGTGCAAGGGCAATCACCACAAGTTACCCCCCAGAGTGGACCTTCTCACACAGCACAAGGGGTCAGTGGGCTACTACAGACTGGACTGGCTTGTTCATTCATCAAGGGCCATCTGTCTGCTGTTTCTGCATGCCTGCCTCTGGATCCACCATTAGCTTCCAGACTTCCTTCTAAATTCCTCCTCAAGGGGGTACTTTACTTTAGCCCCCCCAGGAAACCTTCTCCCCTGCCCTTGGACCTTAACTACGTGCTTGAGAAGCTTATGCTCCCACCATTTGAGCCAGCTGATAAAGCTTCATTAAAGCATTTTAACTTGGAAAACAGTTTTGTTAGTGGCCCTAACTTTAGCCAGAAGTGCCTGAACACCAAGCTCTTATGGCTATTCCTCCCTTCCTCGTTTTTCACAAGGACAGGGTTACCCTCAGGACTAACCCATCCATCATGTCCAAGGTAATGACCTGTCCCTCAATCAGGCCATACACTTAACTGTCTTTTTCCCAAACCCACAAGGAGACAGGGAGAGAGTGCTGCATTCCTTGGATGTACACAGGCAAATCAGATTCTACCTGCACAACACCGTCTATCAGACAGGCTGACCAACTTTTCGTATGCTTTCATCCCAGAGCCCTGTGGAATGCAGTGACCAAGTAGATTGTTTCTACTTGGATCTCCAAAGCCATCACCTTTTGCTACCAATTCCATGGTAGGTCTCTGCAGGGTACAATTAAAGCTCATTCCACAAGAGCAATGACCTCTTCAATGGCCTGGATACCTCTACTATCCTGGAAGCTGCTACTTGGTTTTCGGTCCACACCCTCACCAAACACTACAGACTTGACCACATCTCCAGATCCAGGGCAGGGTTCACCAGGGCTATCCTTCATGGATTCCTGGAGTCCCATCTCAGTGAGCTTTGGTACTCACCCATATGCAGAATACTGCAACATGGAAATCGAAAGACACAGAAAAGTTGTGTAAGATCTTACCATAACCATAGATGTCCTTCTCTTCCATGTTGCAGTATTCCATCCCTCCTGTCAGCTAATGACTTCCCTTTCTGGATGGCAAATGATATGGCATTCCCCTTCTAGGACTGGCTCCAACTGGGGCCTCTGTTCTGAGGGCTGGTGCGTGCCAGCATCACATTTATGACCCACAAACTCTCACCCACATCAGATGTCTCACACACCACAGAGGTACTGAATGCTTTTGGATGCTGGCCCTACGTACGCGAGACTGGAAGGCTAAACCCATATGCAGAATACTGCAACATGGAAGAGAAGGACATCTGTCATTATGGTAAGATTTTACACAACTTTTCTTTCCAGGATGTCTGTGTTAATAAAATCCAGGAAGCATTCTGCCTGTGAGTTTGAGGCAGCGTATGTTTCCCTGTCTATTAAAGAGTAGTTAGTCACCCATGAACACGGTGTTTGGTTGGATGTTGAACATCTGCAATAAGTTTAGGTAAGAGTCGTGAGACTCTAGAAAGATAGATGGTGCCCTATAGGTAACCATGATATGGTGAGGAACCTTATCTATGGTAACTTGTATAAAATTCATTTATGATGTTTATTTTATATATATATATATATATATATATATATATATATATATATATATATATATATATATATATATATAATAGTGGACATAAAAAGGTGTACACACCCCTGTTAAAATGCCAGGTTTTTGTGATATAAAAAAATGAGACCACAATAAATCATTTCAAAACTTTTCCCACCTTTAATGGGACCTATAACCTGTACAATTCAGTTGAAAAACAAACATCTGTTAGGGGGAAAAAATATAACAAATTGAAAACGTGCAATAAGCTGGATGCACAAGTGTGCACACCCTTAAACTATTACTTTGTTGAAGCACCTTTTGATTTAATTACAGCACTGTCTTCTGAGTGGGTTTGTTTTAGGTAAATTTAGTTCTCTTGGGTTGCGGGGCAAGGATTTGTTTGACCTTTAATTATTCAGCAAATCGCAGAAATGCATTTCACTGAATACTTACTTGATGTTTAGGTGTTCGCTGTTACAGCGTTTTGACGTCGTAATATGGACTCTGTGTGTTTGTACTGTATATGTAGAGGTTTCAGTTGTGTCTGTTCAGTTCTGATGAATTCTTTGTAGCAGAAGGGACAAAAATGGGTAAATTGTATTATTATTTTAAAGCACATTAAAGTAGATTATTTTAATTAAATTGCTGGCATGTTTTTTCTGGATATAGTGGGATATTCCTCTGAATATCTTTTGTTTGTTTTTTTTTTTTGTTTTTTTGTGGTGGCTTGTCAATGTATAGCTGCCATTTTTCTTGTTTTTTTCCTGAACACCATTTCAGCCTTGACGTGAGGTTCAAAAACAGTTGAGCAGGATAATTAATGTAGCAGAAGTGATTGGTTGATTCCTTATTTAGCCATGTTGGTGACAGGATGACCAGTCCCCATGTTGATTGTTGATTTCATTGACCTTTATTTTGCAAGTCCCCCCCCCCCTTAGGGGGCTACAGGGGTGGTATTAGCACAGGGTGTCTGTGGCAGCAGAACATCTAATCTAATGATATAATTTTCTTTTGTTCCTTAAAAAATAGGTCTCTGATCTTACTTGGCCGCTTTTCTCTAGATGCTGGGATCCGACTGTGGAAC
Source organism: Protopterus annectens (assembly GCF_019279795.1). Lineage (NCBI taxonomy): Eukaryota > Metazoa > Chordata > Ceratodontiformes > Protopteridae > Protopterus > Protopterus annectens. Next base: position 1,949,275,383 of record NC_056729.1, on the reverse strand, counting down.
TTCTCCCTTTACCCATAATGCCCCTGGCCACTGAATTATCTCCAAATCTCATTTGCCGCTCTAGCGATCAGTTGGGATTGCGTTCTGTTGAGCTGTAGCTCTAGTTGTTATTGTGAATAGTGAGTAAAAACCTCATTGTTTAATTTTCTCCATGTTTTTAATTTTTATAGTATCCTTTCTTTACCCACTAGGCTAGCTTATCTTTGTTACCACCCTTTGATATTCTACTTTTACCTTCTCTATAAGGTATTCTTACTGTATCCATTGTTGGCATAACCTTTTTTTATTTAGTATAATTTAAAAAAAAAAGTCTTGTTGATAACTTTATTTTTGTCCGTGTACTTGTCAGTTAGGCTGAGTTCTCAGCTATGGCTGACAAACCTACTGGATTTAAAAATTGCACATCCCTGGAGGCACAAGATACCTAACTCAGATGCCCACAGGGAGTGCGTCTATTGTTTAGGTCCTTCCCACTTGAGACTGCTTATACTATTTGTGCTGGCTTTAACATCATTAGTGATTGTCAAAATAAGCTGGTGCTTAAAGGCCTTTTACGTACTTCTGCATCTTTTTCAACTGTTTGTATGTCAAGGGCTCACCCCCCCCCCCCCCCCCCCAGAAATCTAAGTCTTTGGAGCCCAGAAAGCATAGGAAGCACTCTCCTGTATGGTCTCCTAAATTTGCTCAGACATCGGAATCACCAGGTAACATTTCCAAGCACTCTGATCTGAAGACTGTTGCACCTAAGTCTCCTCTGCTCTGAAGCCCCCTCTTCTCTCCAGAGCTGGTACCTCCCAGGCTAAGATCTCCTTTTTTGCAGGAGACTCCAAGAAAATCTTCTTGACTTACCTCTACTTTCTCTTCAGTCGGGTCCTCCTAAAGTGTCTCTGAAGCAGAAGTGGATAGGATGATGAGAAAATTCCTCAGAACACAGATCCAGATGGGGATCTTACTGGCTATGTCTCCCTTTAGATCTGTGAGCCTTATATCTCCCTTGCATACAGTCATTACTCTTTCTCTGAATCAACCCTCTGTTTAGGAGCTTTCAGATCCAAGATCTCCAACAGTTGAACTGTCAGATTCGAAGATGCTTTCATGTTTGACTCCGACTATTTCTCTGATCTGTTCGGTTCCTTCTCCTCTTGAGCAGGATGCGTCTCTGAGCCATAGTTTTGAAGCTTTCAGAGCCATCGCTTTCCCTCAGGGCCGGATAGCTTAGCTCTGACTCCTCCTTCAAAGCGGAGGGTCCGGGAGGCCCCCGGTTTGTCTGATCTGAGAGTCTCTGCTCCAGTCAGATTGGCCTCAGCTTCTCCTAGTTCCTCTGCCTTCGACGTGGTGGAGAGATTATGCCCTCATCTGAGAGAAGTCTTGACTCCTACTACTATGGATCCTATTCATGTTCCCTTTTTGGATCTTTTGTCTTAGTCCTTTCATTTTATGCCACAGGGATAGCAAACCCATAAGAGCTTCCAGGCAGTTCCAGTTAGGGAACTCCCTGCCTCTTCCGACACCTCTTCAAAACACCCCACTGAGGAAGTCCATCAAAAGAGATTGTGCAGAAGGAGGCACATAGATTCCCCTCAGGAATCTTTGACAAAAGACACCGATTTTGATGAAGGGAAAGGGTCCCCCAGATCTCCACCGGAAGACATCTCCTCTGGAGACATTTTAGAAATCCTATGCCAAAAAGGTGCTTGGGTCTTCCTAAACTTATTTCCAAGAGGAATTGGTGTTCCTAGAAGCCTTTAGGTCTGACCTGTCTGCATCTTAGATTACCCCTCCCAGTGGATGAGCTTATAAAGCTTGTGTCCTGTCAGGTATGGAAAGAACAGGGCACCATAGAACAGATCCCCAAGCATCCAGACAAGCTTCTTGGAGCACCCACAGACAGATTGTATTGGAGTAAGGGAATCCCCATGGATGCCGTGGTTCTTGTGGTACCCACCAAAATGGAGCTGGCCGAACAGAGCTCCTCTGTCCCATCCCCCTCATAGACAATCTAGGGCTTTGGACAGTTATGGGAAGTGAGTTTATGCCTCAGTGACCTTTGCCGTATAGTCAGTAAACTACCAGGCACATTTCCCTAGATTATAGAGAGACTTAACTAAATGCTCCAGCTCTGAGTCTGAGTCCATGTCGGTAGAAGAAGAGAAAATTTACTCCTCACGTTTGGCCACCCTGCAGCTTATATCAAATGCATCCATGAGGTTAATCTCTCATGCAGCTAAAGGTCCTCACGGGCCGCTGGTTCAGACATAGCCATTAAGAGACATGCCTGAATGTGCTGCGAGTTCCTGGAGCCCTTTAAAGCATCATTCATAAATGCCTCCTTTGATGAATCTTCCCTGTATGAGGCCACTGTTAGAGACACTTTCCCACAGTGAGCAAGATGGAAAGACCTTATCTGCCATGGGAATCCATTTTTGTACCCCACAAAGACATTTTCTTATGAATCAACACAGTGGTAAGAGAATGTGGTTTTGGAAATCTCAAATGCCTTTTCAAGAATCACATGGAGATTTCTCCCCCAGCGGCAGATGGAGAAATAACAATGGTAGATGCCACCCACACAGCACAGGAGGGCTATAAAACCAAGGCTTCCAAGATTCCTTCTCAGCACTTCTGAAGGACATGCCTGACTGTTCTCCTCTGGAGATAGTCAGGGGGGATGCTTATCTTTACAACCAAAAGCCTGGGCAGCCATCACAAAAATTATGTAGGTGCAAAGTATTGTATCCGGAGTATATTTCATTCCCTTTTTGCAAATTCCCTCACTTAAAAGAAAAAGCCTCCCCAATGTTTCACCCAGTCAGTGGGAGTTAGCAACTCTGGAGATTCAAAAGCTGCTAGACAAAAGAACCATCCAAGAGGTCCCACCAAACCAAGAGGATCTGGATTTTTTCTCAAGGTTCTTTTTAATGCCAGAGAAAACAGGGGACCTGAGACCTGCCCTGGATCTCAGTTATCTGAATTAGTGTGTAAAGAACTCCAAGTTCTGGATAGTCATGTTTCAGTTGATTCTGCCTCTGCTTAGAAAGGACGACTGGATGTGTTCTTTAGATCTTCAGGATGCATAGTATCATATCAAAATGAACAGGTGCTTTTGAAAATTCATGTGCTTCTGGCTGGGAGCCAGTTATCAGTTCAGAGCTCTTCCTTCAGTCTTGCCACAGCCCCATGGTTTTTACTAAATGTATGGCAGTGGTAGCACGTCATCTAAGACTGCATGTATTCAGAGTGTTTCCTTATTTAGATGACTGGCTCCTCACCACACCAACCAGGTATCTCCTAGTAAAAGCCAGGAATTACTTACTCCCATTATCTCAGTCCCTGAGGATCACAATCAATCAGTTCAAATCTTGGGAGTTTATGCCAGCTCTTCTAGATACATTCAGTAGTCTCTCTGTGTTACCACAAAACAGAATTCTTTCCTTGAGACTGCATGTCAAAGAGGATCTTTCTCACCCCTCTCCCCCAACAAAACTGGTTCTCACAGCCCTAGCTGCAGAGATCACCTTGATACCTACTGCTCTTCTTCATGTGCGAATCCTCCAGTGGACTCTAGCAGTACATGATCCATTCTTTTACAGTCTTTGTAACATCCTATAAAATTATCTCGAGTCTGCAAGGACTTCTGCTGTGGTGAATTCAATTCAACAAGATTTGTCAAGGATGTCCCTTTATCCTTCCTCCCCTAAACACCACATTGACCATAGACTCCGCCCAGTTGGGGAGGGGGCATTTATTAGGACAGGACTGCACAAGGCACATGGTCCCCAGAAGAGACATATAAATGTCTTAGAGATGATAGCGATCCTTTTAGCATTGCAGGCCCTTCATAACTCTTCCTCTAGGGATAGTTGCTGTCCAAACAGACAATATATCAGTAGTCTGGTGCATTAACAAGCAAAGGGGAACCAGATCTTACCCCCTTTGCCGAGAAGCAATGAGAGGTTGGCAGTGGGCCATCTCCTCCAACCACTTTCTTGTAGAGATGCACACACTGGGGAAATCCAGCATTCTAGCAGACAAGCTCTGCAGAACTATCCTGATGCCTCACCAATGGTCTCTTGATCATTCAGTGGCAAACATGATATTCCACAAATGGGGTCATCCCTGCTGTGATCTATTCACCTCTCCCCTGAGCAACAAGTGCAGCAGGTTCTTTGCCCTAATCCTCCCTCAGGGACAGTCACCAAGAAATGCTGTAGTCCATGTTTGGCCCTCCAGTCTTCTTTATGCTTATCCTCCCCTGCCTCTAATCCCCAAATTCCTAAAGAAAGCACTCCATTTGAAGAGCAAGATAATCCTTATTGTCCCCTTTTGACCTCTGCAGGTGTCGTTTCCCTTCCTATGGTCTCATCTACTTTGTCCTCCTTGGACACTTGTCCCCAGTTCGAATCTCGTTTCACATCCGTCAGGGATGATTCATCCAGACACTGCTGGCCTCAGGTTGAACACATGGTTTCTCCAATTCCAATGATGACTAGACATTCCAGGATTTCCTTTCCATTTTGCCAAATTTTAATTTTATCTCAGAAGCTGTCTACAAGAAAGATTTATAAAAATAAATGGAAAAGATTTTCCTTTTGGGCTCAACAGAGAGAGCAGGACCCCGTCACTGCTCTAATTCCTGCCCTTTTAGATTGTCTTGTCTCTATTTTTCAAGGTGGGGCAAGTTTCTCCACCATCAAAGTTCAGCTAGAAGCCATCTCTAACTTCCACATTGGAGATAATACATGTGAAGTTGTTAAATCTCGCCGTTTACTCTCACTGATGGGTTTGGAGCCGATCCTCGGCTCCAACACTGCCGATAAGCAAAGCTCAAGGTTTGCCAGTAGCTCGAGACCAAGCCCCTTATCCCCCAATGCACTGCTGGAATTACCTCTGATCTAGTTTGCCGCGGCAAGAGAGATCTTGGTGATCCAGTTAGCTCAGACCATTTTGACAAATCGTAAGTTTAAAAAAACTTTTTTTTCTAGTTTTTTGGGTGATTGTTAATGTTTACTGTGTTTCAAGTTTAAAAATAATAATAGTTAAGTTGGTTAGTTTTTGTAGAGATCTACCTTGTGTGTAGTTTTTGTTTTCTTGGTGTTAGGCCCTTTCTTGGCCCTATTTAGTCTTACTGTCTTCGAAGTCTTCTGATTCCAAACAGACCAAGAGGGCAAAGAGATCAGAGGGTACAGAGTCATCGGCTCCACAGCCCTCAGAACCGAGTGTCCCTTTGGTTCGGTGCCAGCTCCCAGTCTTGGAGCCAGTCTCTGAGGTCCCCTCATCTCCTCTGCTCCAGTCAGCACCTTCGGTGCATTCCTCTAAGTCTTCGGTCAGCCTATCTGATTTGGATATGGATTAGCTAGTGCAGAAGCTTTTAAGGGCACCAGGACTTGCTAAATTTTTTCGGCACCGACCACTTCGTCGGAGCCAAAGACCATTGAACCGGATTTGACTACTCCTCCTCCAAGCCGTACTGGATCCTCAGAGCTGAAGGATCCAGAACCGATGATTGTCGAACCCTCAAAACCGAGACCAACACTGGTGTTATCGGTTCCATCTACTCGGACGTCCTCGGCGCCGACCGAGGAAACTAGGAGCCGACGCTCTCTTGTAGGGTCCGGGGAGGGTAGTCGGACCAATATGTCTGTGCTGACTCTTCCTCTCGGGGCTTCGGCTCGGATGAGCTCGGCTCCTACCTCGGGCTCGGAGCCTATGGTTTCGGTGCAGGAGGATGATACGGTAAGTTCGGGTCCGTCTACCCCTTCTCGTCGGAGGCATGGCGCTTTCGACGCCATGAGGAGAGTCATGTCTCCTAAGACATCGTCAGCATCGGTTCATCCTTCCCTCTCCCCTCAAGTTCCTGTGTCCGCTTCTTCATCTACCAGTCCCCCTGCAAAGCGTAGAGACCCTGAGTCTCAAGTACCCCCACAGGGCATCCTCTGCTCTTCCGAGAACTCCCCAGATCCCCCCACTGAGGAGGTACCCAGGAAGAGATTGTGCAAGAGGAGGCACTTGGACTCCCCACAGGAGTCTTTGACATCTGACACTGACCTGGATGAGTCAGAAGGGTCCCCTCGATCCCCATCTGAGGATATCTCCTTTGCAGAGATATTAGAGATCCTGAGTTAGAAGGGCAGTTGGCAGTCCAGAACCCCTACCAAGGACGAGTCAGTGCTCTTAATGGCTTTTGGGTCTCAACCTTCCACTTCTCGGGTGTCTCCGCCTTACGATTAACTCATGAACCTGATCTCTCGTAAGGCGTGGGAGTTGTCTGAGGCCATGGAACCTGTCCCTCGGATGTCGAACAAGTTTATCTCTGCCCCAGTGGACAAAGCCTTTTTGACCAAGGGAGTGCCTGTTGATGCCATGGTGGTAGCTGCAGCCACCAAAAAACAAGTATCTGAAACATCCACATCTATCCATCCTCCTAATAGAGAGTCTAGGATCATGTATAGATATGGGAAATGCATGCTTAGTTCAGCGACCTTTTCTCTTCGATCGCTAAACTATTTAACCCATTTCACAAGACTCCAAAGAGATCTACTGAAAGAGCTAGGAGATGCTCTTCAGGGTACCGTAGCTACAGGGGTGGCCGACAGAGTCAACATGTAGCTTGCCACCCTAAATTCAGTTGTGAACTCGTCCATGCATCTCATATCATATGCAGCTGATGGTTCGAGTAGAGCCACTAGTTCAGGCATTGCTCTGCGGAGACAAGCTTGGGTGTGTCTCTGTTCCTTTGCGGAGCCCTTTACGTCTTCCTTTATTAACACCCCGTTTGACGGCTCATCACTGTTTGGGCATAAAGTAAAGGAAACATTAACCAGGTGTGAGCAGAAAGGCAAGACCCTATCTGCCATTGGAGTCCGTTTTTCTACCCCTACTCGGCCCTATCGCAAAGGCCCTAAGGGTGGAAAAATGTGGTTCCGGTAAGCACAGGGGACCTTCCAGGACACATGTGGAGAAACCCCCTCTAGAGGCAGAGGAAGGGGTTATAATGGAAGACGCCGCCCGTGCGGCAGAAGGGGTCCACAGCAACAAGGTGACAGATAGTTCTCTGAAGGGAGGCCGGGCTGTCAGGCTCTGCAGGCAGTCAGGGGTTGCTTATCTTTGTACCCAGAAGCCTGGCTAAACATAACGTCGGATACTTTGGTACAAAGCATCATTTCCAGAGGATATTTCATACCGTTCTCTACCTCTCCCACTCCTGTATACAGAATCCCAGATGTTCCACCCAGTCTCAGGGAACAAGCAATCATAGAGGTCCACAAATTGCTAGAAAAAAAGAGTCATCCAACCAGTCACAGCAGACCAAGTTGGATTCGGAACTTACTCAAGATTCTTTTTGGTACAAAAGAAAACAGGGGACTGGAGACCTATCTTGGACCTCGGCAGACTCAATCAGTTCGTAAAGAAAGAGAAGTTCCGAATGGTCACTCTTCAGTCCATTCTTCCCTTCCTAGGGAAAGGCGATTGGATGTGCTCCATAGATCTCAAGGATGCGTACTATCACATAAAGATGAACAGATGCTCCAGGAATCACCTGCATTTCTGTCTGGGAGCCAATCATTACCAGTTTCGAGCCCTGCCCTTTAGTCTCACTACAGCCCCCAGAGTGTTCACCAAATGCATGGCAGTGGTCATGGCTCACCTGAGGCGTCTAGGATTCCAGGTGTTTCCATACCTAGACTATTGGCTGCCCACCGCTACCACCAGGCATCAATTGACTCGGGCAACACAATACACTCTGCCATCAATTAGGCATTGCATTCAACTTCGAAAAGTCTGCCTTACCACCATCGCAGCATACCTTTTTATAGGAGCAGAGTTAGATACCTCAACCACCACTCTACGTCTTCTAATCGAAAGAGTCTCACTTCTCCGCCAACACATCAACTCACTGGTGTCAAAGAACAAAGCTACAGCAGCAGAGGTCTTCAAGGTGCTAGGTTTGATGGCAGCTGCAATCCTGGCCGTACCACTCGCAAGGATGCATATGCAAATCCTTCTATGGCTCCTCTTTGCTCAGTGGTCTTACCAGAAACTGCCGATGCACCAAATAATTCTCATCACAGACACCTGCAAGAGAGACCTTCGGTGGTGGTTGACATCTCTTCATGTCACAATCGGAAGACCCTTTGCCCCCCCCCCCCTGTAGCCACTGTGATAGGGTGTGGGGGGCATTTTCAGGGAAAGACTGCCCAAGGCACATGGACGGCTCAAGAGTCACATCTGCATGTCAATGTTCTGGAGTTGAGAGCGGTACTTCTAGCGTTGCAGTACCTTCAGGACTCTCTTCCTCTAGGAACTATTGCAATTCAGACAGACAACATGTCAGTAGTCTGGTACTTGAACAAGCAAGGTGGAACCAAGTCTTACCCCCCTTTGTCGAGAAGCCCTCAGGGTCTGGCAGTGGGCTGTGTCGTCCCAGCGTTTTCTGTTATCAACGCACATCCCGGGCAAATCCAACGTGATAGCGGACAAGCTAAGCAGGGCGATATTGCTCCCTCACGAGTGGTCTCTCAAACAACAGGTTGCGGAGTTGATTTTCCACAAATGGGGCCAGCTTTGCTGCGACCTGTTTGCCAGCCAAATCAATTCAAAATGCGGAAGCTACTTTGCCCTAATACCACCTCTGGGACATCCCCAGAGAGATGCACTCGTACACGATTGGCCCCCGGGTCTCCTTTATGCATTCTCACCCTTTCGATTGATACCCAGATTTTTACAGAAAGCAAAATCGCTGGGAAGGACTGTTATCCTCATAGCCCCCTACTGGCCTCGACAGATTTGGTTCCCGTTTCTCTACCATCACCTGTTGGAAGATCCATGGATCCTGGACCCAGTTCCGGACCTTCTGACACACCCGTCAGGGGACCTCCATCCTTCCCTGCAGTCCCTGAAACTGACTGCTTGGCTAATCCACTTCCTCTAATTGCCAGGCTTTATTCAATTTCAGAAGATACAAGACAAATTCTCTTGTCTTCTCACAAGCCATCCACCAGGAAATTATACTGCAGTAAGTGGAAAAGGTTCTCAATTTGGGCCAACACACAGAAAATTGACCCTTTCTGAGCTCCGCTATCGTCCATGTTAGAATTTTTGACAAAGATTTTTAAGGAAGGGGCAGCAGCTGCTACAGTTCGAGTCCAATTAGCCGCCATCTCAAATTTCCACCTTGGATTCGATGGCTCGAATGTTATGGGCCATAAGTTATCTAAAACTTTTCTTAAAGGTGTTCTTCACATGAGACCTCCTGTCAACATTCCTTATTCTCCCTGGAATTTGAACTTTATGCTGTCATATTATTCTCCCCCCTAACCAGCATCTTCTTGTGATCTCAAATATTTATCCTGGAAAACTATTTTTCTAGTGGCCATTACGTCTGCCTGCAGAGTGTCAGAACTCCAAGCATTATCTGTCAGACCACCTTACATGATCTTCCATGCTGATAGAGTATCTCTCAGAACAAACCCCTCATTTTTGCCTAAAGTCTGTTCTGAATCCAATATCAATCAGGTCATTGAGCTGCCAGTCTTTTTTCCCAACCACTCTAACAAATTGGAATACATGCTGCACAAACTTGATGTACAAACGCAGCTCAGATTTTTATCTTGACAGAACTAAAGATATTAGAAAATCAGATCAACTTTTTGTATCCTTTTCAGAAGCCAGAAAAGGTAATCCAGTGGCTAAAACAACTTTATCTAAATGGTTATCAGATTGTATATCCTTTGTTTATGCGAATGCAAACATGCCATTGACACACAAACCTAAGGCTCATTCTATCAGAGCCATTTCTACATCTTCTGCCTTTCAAGCTAAATTGCCCCTTGACAATATTTGTGCTGCAGCTACGTGGTCTAAGCCTCATACCTTTATCACACATTACAAAGTAGATAAGGCTTCCAGGGACAGGTCTTCCTTTGGTTCCACGGTACTGAAAAACGTACGCTACCCATCAGTGAGAATAAACGGCGAGATTTAACAACTTCACATAAAGAAATTATGTACTTACCATAACGTTCCATGTGAGTTGTTTATCTCTCCTTTATTCTCATGTGCCTCCCTCCTTCCCCCTCCTGGCTGACAGTAGACTTAGAGGCTAGTACTATCCTGGCTCCTCAGTGCTTGTTTCCTTTGGAAAGTGTTTCCCTTTTAGAGTAGGGTGAAGGTATATATATATATATATATATATATATATTTGCAGCAAACAAGATCTGAGGTAATTCCAGTAGTGCATTGTGGGATAAGGGGCTTGGTCTCGAGCTACTGGCAAACCTTGAGCTTTGCTATCAGCCATGTCAGAGCCGAGGAGCGGCTCCGAACCCATCAGTGAGAATAAAGGTGAGATAAACAACTCACATAAGTACATAACTTCTTTTTTTCCTTTTAGCCTCATCCAAGTTATGTAAGGAATTTCTTAAAGGCATCTTTTTACTTAGACCCCTGATAAAGGGTCCTATTCCACCTTGGGATCTTAAACAGTCATATTGCAAAGTTTGTGCAGTCACCCTTTGCACCCTCAGCTGAAACAGATCTCATATTTCTTTTGTGAAAAAACATCTTTCTTTTGGCTATGACTTCTGTGAGTCAAGTCTCGGAACTTCAAGCACTCGCTTTATAATTGCCTTATATAATTTTCCATAAAGACAGTTACCTTGCTCACTAATACTATCTTTTTACCCAAAGTTGCCTCTGAAACAAACAACCAAGTCATCAACTTGCCAGTTTTATTTTCTTAAATTTGGCAATAAAGGAGAGTACATGCTTCACCAATTAGATGTACATAGGCAACTTAGTTTCTCTCTTCATAGGACTAAAGAAATTGGGAAAACGGACCAATTGTTTCATTTGCTAAGAAGAAATTGTAAAAAAAACACCTTCTAAAACTACAATAGCCAAATGGATAACAGGTTCTCTCTCATATGTTTACTCCTCAAGAGGGTTAATCTTAACAAGACATCCCAGAGATTCCCCAGACTCTGGAATGGACTGCCCGTACATGTCAAGAAGAGCGCCTCTTTGGCCCTCTTCAAAAGGAACCTTGACGATTGGATGGGAGATAGGAAATTCACCCCGGGGATCATGTCCGTCACCCTGCTAGACAGGGGGCCAGGGAAGCAAATATTGTGGGAAGAAATAGCCAGGGAATTGTTATGGCTAGGCTTGTATAGGCCCTGGGGCCAATAGCCTAGTACCAACCTATGAACCTATAAAAGCACATTCAACTAGGTCAGCGGCTACGTCAGCTACTTTTTGGGCCAGAGCTTCTATTGATGACATTTGTGCAGCTGCCATTTGGTCCAGTGGTCATTCTTTTATTGCTCATTACAAGTTGGATATCATCTCCAGAAACAGAGCTGCATGGTTCTGCAGTTCTCCTGAACACCCATTCCTGGGACCCTGGGAACTATCAACCCATTAGCCTGATGAGTCTGATATACAAAGCTATGGAATGCATCATCATGGACCTAATAAACAAGGATATAGGGAATCGCCAAACTCTGGATCCGACACAGTTTGGTTTTGTGAAGGGTAGATCATGCCTGCTCAACTTGGTCAACTTCGTTGAGTCAGTCACCAGAGCTGTGGATGAAGGCAAGATTGTTCATACAGCCCACCTTGATCTGGTCAAGGCCTTTGATACCATTCCCCACTCAGGAAGCATAGAAAAACTCACTAAGCTAGGCATCAACCCCTATATCACTAGGTGGGTTGCAAACTGGCTCACAGGTAGAACCCACAGTGTGAAAGTAGCTGACTCGAAGTCAGACTGCCCACAAGTCGAGTGGAGTCCCACAGGTTCAGTCCTGGGTCCTCTCCTGTTTGGTATCTACTTCTCTGAAGTCCAGGCCAACACAAAGGGACTCTGGCTGACAAAGTTCGCAAGCGATTGCAAGTTGGGAGCTGCTATTAACTCCCCAAGTGATCTGAGACCAACGACTGGTGTCAGAACCATGGCCTTAAGCTCAATGCCAAAAAAATTTGTTGTTGTCCCCTTTGGAAAAACCTGGTTCCCATGAATTACCACATCGATGGTAGTCCAGTGAAGACAGAAGGTGTTATGAGAGATCTGGGAACACAGGTTGACAGCAATCTCTCTTTTGACCACCACATTGCCAGTGTGGTCAAAGTCCTTCTATGTGGCACATCTCATTACTAAGGGTTTTGCATCCAGTAAGAAAGAGGTCATTGTCTCCCTCTACTCTTCCCTCATTAGGCCAGTCATTGAGTACAGTGCCCCATTTGGCATGTACCTTGCTAGACACCTGCAACAACTGGAGAGGCTGCAAAAGTACATCACAAAGGGGATCCTAGGCCTTAAACATTTGTCCTATATGGACAGACTCAAAAAAACTCCACCTATTATGTGTCTCATATCACCTACTTAGAGGCGATCTTTGCTTGACTTACAAATCCATGTCTGACCCAACTCTTAGAAAAGCTACATCTAAAGAAATTCCAATCCCTCCACACCACATGCTCCAGAGATCTCAACCTCATTACCACAATGAACAGAACATGCTGGAGGGACAGGTTCATAACCCAGAGACTGCCCATGCTATGAAATAGACTTCCCATACATGTCAAGCAGAGCACCTCACTGGCCCACTTCAAGAGAAATCTTTATGAGTGGATGGGAAATAAAAAATTTACCCCAGGGATCACTCCAGTGGCTTTACTCGACAGAGGCACTGGGAACTAAGGTCAGGTGGCATGATGCCAGGGTAATCCTTTGGGCTAGGCTTGTAAAGGCTCCAGGGTCATTAGCCTAGTACACACCTATGAACCTATGAGGGCCACTCAATGTTACAGTAGTTGAGGACACTCTCATTTGTTGAGAAACAAATGAAAATGATATCAGATATAAAATTTATGTAAGCACCGTAATTATGCATTTGTGTTGTCCATTTTTATTCTTCCTCAACTCCCCCTCCCACCTTCTCCCTATCCATGTCTTTGGCAGTGACCTGATGAAGTTTTTTGTTAGCAACCACAGTTCCTGTTTGAGCCCCTGTTCTGTTACTCATGAATACATAACTTTTATTTATTGGTTATTGCTTTCTTATCCGAATATCTCCATCTGTTTCAGTCACTCCATGCACCAGATGTAGGCTGCTAGCACCTCTCCACTCAGGCCTGGAGGCAGAAGGAATGGGTGCACAGTGTTTTCCTTGCTGTTTCCAGAAGGGTAGCTGCTTTAAACTACAGCGGTATAGTTATTTCCTATCCTTCCAGCATTTATGCCCTTGGCTTTTCCATGATCTACCACCCGAGGTGACAGTGGAATGGAGACAGGATTGTGATTATTTATCAGTCCACTTTTGAACAGTTGATCAAAGTTTGGCGTATGAACACTTTGATTTTGCAGTGGGTATAGGAGCAAACTGCACACCTTTCCCATTTACCAGGTTAAGTGCGAGGGCATTTCTTTGAGAGTTCACGGACTTTCTTGTCTCCTTCATGTTTGTGTTCCCAGGTTTGGTCTTCCTGTGGGCTTCTTCATTATAGCCAACAAGGAGCCAATGATTTTGTTAAAAAGATTTATTTACTCAAGAAATTATATTTGCTGTGCACAAGTTGAACTTGAGCTTTCAACTTTTTTTTTTTTTTTTTTTTTGACTCTATACATTTATTAACTGGGTAAATGCACTGGAAATGAGTGACCCTTTTTAGAGTGACCTTGAACACTGTCTTAATGAATAACTAGCACAGAGTCGCAGAGCAGGCAAATTGAGATGCAAGGAATCTCACTCTGTACCCTTTACTACAGGAAGCAGCTCTTTAATGGCTCAGTCTTCATCCTCTGTGTGAACTGCCGGACAGGTTACATTTGGTGTTATAGTTAGTGACCTGGAGGTAAAACTATGATCACTTAATCATTCAGCTCATGGTGGGTGAGCCCCCTGGCTTGTGTCTTGTGCAGTCCAGAAGACTTGGTTCAGTCACCTCAGCCATTCTTACTAATAAGTATATCTGCCATCTTCCGGATTGTAGTCCCTGTAGTAATTAGTTGGTTATGATTTAGGACTGAGCCACTGCTTCCTCACTGGACATTGTAGCCTCAAGCGGTATACAACTAGTCCACCTGGTTTCCTAGGAGCCATTGACTTTGAACTCTGGAGAATGGGCTGAAGAATCTTGCACAAGTGTTACTGCACTTGTCTGCTAAAGAGCAAGCCTGCCTAGATTACTCTTTTTCAGTTTAGCAGGCTAAAATTTGCCAGTAGTAGTAGTATATGAATTTTCTGCAGCAGCAAGTTGACTGCCTGCACTGTTCTGTTTTGTGGTGAGTCTGTGGAGTCCAAACTATCTTATCACACAGAAGATGTTAACTGCTGTAGGCTATGACCGAGATGTTCATTATTTTGCTGCCAGGCTTGTCGTGATCAGATAAGATGCCCCACAAAATGCTTATCGGGGATATCAGTAGTCTTAGGATGCAGAGCCAACTACTTGGTTGATGTGAGTTTTCATTCGTTTTGACTGCTATTTCAAGTCTTGCATACTTGAATCAATGCCCCATCAGACTTGTCTTCATGTCTAGAGGTAATAGCCTAGTTTTTTCCCAGATTGTCCTTGCTTGTCTCGAATACTAAGTATTCCAAGCTCAATTGAAGGATGCCATTTTACTCCATTTATCAAAACGACAGGACTGGATTTCAGTAATTTGGGCTAATTACAGTCCTGTTTCTATTTGTGAGTAGAGTTCTTGAGAATGTAATGTAATTGTTAATGGAATCCTGTCTGAGTGATAACATTAGTGATCCTGTCAAGTCTTTCTGAGCCAGTCCCTTACTAGGATCTTTGAGTCCACAAAATAAGGACGTCATAAATGGTTTTATTCTCTTTCCCTGATCTTTATTAGCATTTGACACAGTGGACCGTTCAGACTTACTTAACTGACTGTGATAGTATTGCAGCATCACCAGTATAGGCTTGCATTGATTTGCCTTCTGCTTCCATAGATGAATGCAGGCATTGGTTTCAAAGATTAATTCCTCTGCTTCCTACCCTGTTGACTGTGATGTTTGCAGGGTTACATATTCGTCCCCCTTTTGGTTCCTGTATATGTTAGCATTGGAAGACTTTATTTAAACAGGAGGGGTGCAGTATCATTGCTACACTTATGCCATATAGCTCTGCCTTTCATTCCATTAGCAATCTGTGCCTTCTTTTAACCACTTAGTTAAGGACTTGAAATGCGTCTATGCCTAGGTGGTCAGTAATCTTCTTTATCTCCGTGTCTTCAAGACAGTGGCTGTAGTCATTCTTACTCTCATAGTGATTTTTCAATTCCATTCTTGTCTCCAATCATCATTTGTAGTGGAAGCAAGCTTTACGTTTTCTCTAAATTATGCAATTTAAAGGCAGTTATTGAAAACGAGCTGACACTAAAGGACCAGATAAAGAAGTTGTCAAATCTTCGTCTCCAACTAACGAACATTGCCTTCATCAAATACCTTATTCCAGCTTCCTATCTCTGTATTGTGTTATATGTCCTAGCCTTCTGCTGTTTGCTTATGCTGTCATGTTTTACTTGGGGCTTCCAGATAAAGAGCTCGACTATCTGCTGCTTTTTCAAAGTTCTGCAGCCTGGCTACTTATAAGGGTGTCTAGGTACAACTATGTTATGCTAGTTCTTCAGAAACTACAGGGGCTGCCCCTTAGTTAGTAGTAGCACAGTGGTGCAGCGGTTAACGTTGTCACCTCAGGGCAAGAGATTCTCCAGTTCTCAGCTGGGGTGTCTTCTGTGTGGAGGATTCTCAGCTGGGGTGTATTCTTTTCAGAGTCTGCATGTCCTCCCTGCATTCGCGTGCTTTTCCTCTGGGTGCTTCGGTTTCGTCCCACATTCCAAAGATATCGGTCTGGAGCATTTCTCTGCAGGCCTCCTCTGAAAATGGGCTCTGTCCCAGCACATTCCAAAGACATGGGTCTGGAGCATTTCTCTGCAGGCCTCCTCTGAAAATGGGCTCTGTCCCAGTCAGACTTTCCTGGTAAACAAATGTTATTAGTAAAGTTCTTGTTCTGGTCTGCCTAGCCATAAATGGCTTGGGTCTCCCTGTCTGCAGAATCTACTGATTAGTTATCAGCTGACCTGATTTTTGCAGTCCTTCTGTGGGATAACTAGTGGTTCTGGAGGCAAAGCTTGAATCCTTGGGATTTGAGCATTTGCTCCTCAAGGACCGTGCCTTTGGACCTGTTGTCTGATAATCAACACTATGTAGCTTTAAGTGCTGTTGGTACATTGACTAGCTTTGCTGTGCCTGCCTTTGTTTCTAGTGATTATTTATTGTCTTATGTTTTAATGTGTTAAATTTATTATTTGTTCTTAATGTCTGTCTTCTAAACATCTTAGATCATGTCTGTACTGTATATTGATTACATTCTGCATGACCATTGCTTTAAGGTTTGTATTGTACTTGGTATATTGTTTGGGTTTAAGCACTTCAGTAAATATGAAGCTGAATTCCTAACGTCTTGTCTGCTGGATGATGAAACGTGGATGGACATGCAGGGATGCTGCAAGGTAAACTACCCCACCTCCACTGTGCATATATTCCTCAGTAGCCCTACCGTGTCCAGGACTTGATAAAGCTGTATTTGGCTTTAGGTTTTCCAGGTGCCATGACATCAGTATGCCTCCAGCATGCAGCCACACCCTCTTTCCCTGAAAAGGTTGAGTAAACATTGTCCCTTTACTTCTGTCTTCCCTCTTCATCTCATCCAGTGATCAGGCTGCTTGTTGAACTTTGGTCATACGGTTTCATCTTCTGTGCCACGGAGTTAGTGACTTGTTTTGGAAGAGACTCAAAAATGCATTGCTTAATAAGATGAACTGATTGGTGACACAGCATGTTTCAACTTGTAAGAATTGTGAAAGACCATATGCTATGAGGGAACAGACTTTGAAACATAACAATCGCCAATGAATTTGGGTGCACTTTGCATTTTGTAGTTTAAGGTACAAGTCTGGAAAGAAGAAAAGGATTGTAGCAGTGCTAAAGGATCAATATTATGATTAGATGTGGTAATATCAAAATAAATACCGGATAGATTTGTCAGCCATCGTACCTGGATGTAGACGAGTATAGAATGCAATTATAGGATCTCTCTTGTTGTAGAAATGTTCTGTCCCCTGATCAGAAGTTCTTATGGGAGCTGCAAGAGGAAGTTGGTAGATGTATATAGTAATCCTTTCAGTGTGGGGAAAAAAGTTTGCAGCTGTGATTCATGGTAGAAAGCAAGTTTTGACACTTCTGTATTGCATAGGTTCCTAGCTGAAAAATAATTCCAAAATGTAGAGTTCCCAAAGTCGCAGGGATGCTGGCTGAAAAAGAAGAGACCAACTAACGGTTTGTAAGATGTCATTAAGTAGTGCCATGTTGGATTTCTTTCCACTGGGAGGGAGACAGTCATGACATTTGTAGATATCCCCATTCCCCTAAATATGGAAACATGATCACTGATTAAAAAAAGGGGGTCTTGGTATGCAGCTCAGAGCAGACAATGGAAATCAAAAGCTCTTGCTTGGATTTAGCAAACTAACTGGTCCCTGAAAGGAAAGTGGTCACAGAGTGGAACATGGGAAACAGCCAGCCATAGTTTCAAATTACACTTACCAGTTTAGACTTCCCTGGTTGATAGTCCTCTGTCTTTGTAACACAAGCTATGCTTGTGTATGCTTAGAGTGGATTATTTTCATGACTTCGCACTCCATTGCTTGCTAGATTCAAAGTAACCGGGGCCCTCTTCATTACACAGCACCAGCTTGTTTGGATGAAATTCAAATGCAGTTATTTGATCCTGATGCTTTGATCGCCATTTATGATTTCCTGTAGACACATTTAACTATAACATGCAATTGGAGCATGTTTAAATTGTAAGCTAGAAAGTGTATTAGCCAAAGCTACACACACCTCATTTTGTGATTTCGCGCAATTTTTTAATGTCATCACTAAAATAATAATAGTGTAAAACCTGATGCATAGACCATCGTTATTTAATGCAGCCAACTCCTTTGGACTAGAGGGGTGAAGCCATAGCTATGGTCCAGGTAACCCCAGTTTGATTAGAGGCTGAGACGTATGTTGTCGCTAGTGTGGGGAGGATGGATGTGCCCATCCCTTTAGTGCTCTAGTTACAGGATGTAAAGAACATTTGCTTATAAAGCTTTAATTGCTTGCTATTTAGACCATTCCCAGGCTGCTTGTCTTTCTCCCCTGTCTAACTTCCTCCTACTCTTTTCCAGTTCTTTCCTGCAGTGAAAGACCCTCAGTGCACTGAATGGTTTCCAAGCGGAGTATTTTTTTTTTATTCATTTAATTAGAAATTTGGAGTTTGTGCATTTTTCTTGGGTTTTATTAATTAGAAATTCAAATGTCTGATGTACTTTCAGAAAAAAATAATGAAATAGAATTTGGCATCCAACTTAACCTGCATTCAAAACATTCACTGTCGAAAGTACAGATGTGTGATTTGCTTTCGGTCAGAGCATGACATCAGCTGATGCCTGTATGTTTAAAAAACTTATTGACTCTGTGTGGCATTGCATGAGTAAAGCCCTGAAAAACTACTCCAGAAGTTGCTGGAGTTAGAAGAAAAACAAAAAAAAGCTAAGGGACCTAGTTTCCACTTCTAGCTCCTGTTACAGACTTTCTACTGAGACCCCATTGCTCTCCGACCTAAGCACAGGAAGATGTTAGAGAGAGCTGCCATGCACTCAAACCCTCTGGAAGTGGTTCAGAGTGAAGAAATGTGGGTGACCAACCCACAAGGAGGAGTCAAGGATTCCTGTTTGGCATGAACTCCTCATAAATCTCTACATGCAACATGTTCAGACAATAACTCAGATCATACCTAAAGTGAGGGAGAGAGCAAGTACAGATGTCCAACTTCAGCCACATAACTTAAAGCCTCTGTTGCTGTAACCTCTGCCATCCTTCTAACCCATTATTTTATCCAGTAGTCATTTTTCCCTTACGCATTGAAGTACGTACCTCTCAGATTTTTTTCCTTTATCAACTTCATCCCCCTTTCTGACTTCTTTCCCAAAATCTTCTCCCATCTCCATTTTTATTTTATTCTTTTCTTATTTACCCAATAGATGTCTGTATTTAAGTATATTGTGACACTTGACTACCTGTTATTGTCCAATGTATGCTTGTTACCAATCAGTGTCATGGTTTGAAAATGTTTATTGAACTATGTGATCTGAAGTAGTTAACTTCATTTGATCAGCAACCTGTGGGTTACGGATCCGACACGGATCCGAGCCGGCAGCATACCAAGCAAAAAGATCCGAGCTCCACGCTCCTCCCCCTTACCCATACTACACTGCAACCTCCTTCCAGTCCTCAGATCTCGTTTGCCGCGGCTTTGCCAAGCATGGGATTCTTAGAGCTCCAGGCAAGTTTAGAATTTTTTTTCTTCAAACTTCGCTTTTGGTCATCTTTTCTTGGTGTGTGAGTGTTTTTAATACCTTTCTACGGGTTTTCATTCTATCTAGGCTTTATATCCCCCTTTACCTTTGGTAGTTTCTCATCCCCTTGTAGGCCCCTATTTTTTCCCTCTTTCAGGTGCACATGTGTGTGCTTTGAGTATGGCTGAAAGCCACAAAGTGACCTTTACTAAATGTTCTGAGTGTGGCCATAAGCTGTCGCCAGCAGATGGTCACACTCGGTGTGTGATCTGCTTGGGGGTTACGCACCTTTCCTCGGGCTGCCAGATTTGTGCGGCCTTTAACCCTGGAGCCTTAAGGGATAGGAAGAACAAGCTGATTCTGGCGGGTCATCTACCCGTGGAATCAGCTTCTTCTCCTTCCCTCTCGGTGGCGACATCCGCGGAATCAGCTTCTTCTCCTTCCCTCTCGGTGGCGACATCCGCGGCTGCCCAGCGGACTTGCCCTCTTCCCCTGTCTGGGACTCACCCTCCCCCTTGTCTCAGGGAGAACGAGAGGCCAAGAAAGATAAAAAAGAGAGAAGGGAGAGAGAGAAAAAGAGAGGGAGAAAGCCACAAGCGGCAGGCCGAATTGGACCCCTCTGCCCCTCCCGCGAAGGTGATCTCTTCTCCCCTAAGAGTGTCCAAGCCTTCCTCCCCACGGCTCTGTTCTCCACGTTTCTCCCTGGAGCCGGAGGAGGAGACCTGACCAGCCTCAAGGTCGTTGCGTTGGCCTTCCCGGCTGGCGTCTGTGGCTTCCTCCAGGTTTACTCGAAGCATCTCGGAGGCGGATATGGACCAGATGATGTGTCGATTTTTGGAAACTCAGCTGCAGATGGTAGTGCTGCTGCCTCCCCCCCCCCCTCCGGGGGGGGGGGGCATTCAGCTCCACTGTTCGCCCCGATAACTCCTCCGATCCACCACTGGATTTCGGAGAGGAGCCCCAGAGCCAAGGGGTCGGCGCTGATGATTATTGCTACCTCGACGCCGGCCATGCCCTCGAGCTTATCAGATCCAAGCTCTCGGAGCCAAGAGCTGGGCGTCGGATCCGGGGGGGGGGGGGTTGATTGTATCTTCGGCTCCTTTGCAGTCGGTGCACACCGTCCTCTCGGGTCAGATCGCTTCGGCTCCGGTGACGATCCCCTCGTCGGATCTGAGGGCCCTGGCCACCTGTCTTACGGAGGCCGGTTCTCCTTCAGCGTTTGAAGTAGTGGAGAGGGTTCTCTCTGGAGGATCGAGACCCCTCACTCTTTCCTCAGGGTCCGCCCCCGCTCAGCTCAGTTTATCCTCCATCATCCAGTCCCCCCAGTGCCGTTGACACCCCAGCCAATTCCCTTGGAGGAATATGAATCCGTGGGTGAGCCCTGCTCGGACAGTCCCTCCGAGGAGTTCCCTCACAAACGGCTGTGCAAAAGGAGGCACTTGGACTCCCCCGAGTCCCTCACCGAGGATACTGATTTGGAGGAAGGGGAGGTTTCCCCCAAATCACCCCCCCCCGACGATGTCTCCTTTGGCGATATTATGGAAATACTCCACCAAAGGGGGGGGTGGTCCACCCAAAACCCCTCCTCAAACGAGTCTGGATTCTTGGAGGCGTTCGACACAAGCCCATCTACCTCTTGAGTGTCCACCCCCCCCCCCCAGCCGACCTGATTACCACCAGGGCGTGGAAGGAGCCAGGCACTGTAGAGCCGATACCTAGAAAGCCCGATAAGGTTCTCAGTCCCCCTGCCGACAGAGCTTCGTGGAGCAAGGGTTCCCCGGTTGATGCCATGGTGGTGGGACAAGGAGTCTTGGGCAGTGGACCTTATTGGAAAGCAGACTTTTGCATCAGCTACCTTTTCTATATGGGTGCTGAATTATTTGGCCCATGTAATCAGACTGCAGCGGGACCTGGTCAAGGAATACGCTGAGTCTCCCCCAGAGTCCATGTCGGCCGAGGATAAACGGACTTTCTCGGCTGGTATGGCCACTCTTAAGTCAGTGTCCAATACTTCTATGCAGCTACTTTCCCATGCCATGGAAGGAGCCGCTAGAGCTAGTGGGTCCAGTATCGCCTTAAGGCATCATTGCCTGGCTTTGACTTTTTCAAGGCGTCCTTCACGAATGCACCCTTTGACGGGTCGACGCTCTTCGGGAAGACCGTCCGCGAGATGCTGGTCCATAACGAGAAAGATGGAAAAATGCTGTCAGCCATCGGAATACGCTTCTCTACCCCTCAAAGTTCCTTTTCTAGGAACCAACGAGGGCAGAAGAAGATGTGGTTCAGGAAATCTCAGCAGGCCCGGAATGCTCAGGACTCCTTCTCCCCCAGAGGCAGAGGGGGGACAAGGTGTACGCCGGCCCAGAAGCAGAGGAGGACAGAAGAACTTCGGGTCACGGGAACCTTTTTCCGACCGACCCGCGCAACATCCCTGAGGGGTTGCCCGACTGCTCCTCTCTGGAGGCAGTCGTGGGCGTTTTTCGAGGCACCTGGCTCAATGGGAGTTCATTACAACAGATCGCTGGGTGCTTCAGATAATATCCAGAGGCTATTCAATCCCCTTCATCAACAAGCCCCCTTACTCAAGACTCCTCCCAGATGTCCCACCCACTCAAAGGGAGGCCACAGCTTTGGAAATAAAAAAGCGGTTAGGAAAAAGCGCCATCCAGCATGTGCCCCTGGATCAGTCCGGATCAGGCATCTACTCCAGGTTCTTTCTGGTGCCAAAAATAACGGGGGACTTGAGGCCAATTCTCGACCTTTCAACAATGAACCTTTCTGTTGCCAAAGAGAAATTCTGGGATGGTCACGTTTCAGTCCATCCTGCCCCTCTTGCAGGAAGAGGACTGGATGTGCTCCATAGACCTCAAGGATGCGTACTACCATATTCTCATGGAAAGACGTTCCAGGAGGTTTCTCTGCTTTCGGCTAAGAGCCAGTCATTATCAGTTCAGAGTCCTACCCTTCGATCTCACCACAGCCCCCAGAGTGTTCACCAAGGTAATGGCAGTTGTAGCGGCCCACCTGAGGCTCCAGGGCATACAGGCCTTCCCATACCTAGACGACTGGCTCCTCACCGCCCCCAGCAGGCATCTACTTTTTTAGCCAGGGATTTCTTCCTCCTGATGTCACCCCGGTTGGGGATAACCATAAATGTCAAGAAGTCCTTCCTCCAGCCTGTACAAATGTTAGACTTCATAGGGGCCAGGTTAGATACCCTTTAGGCCAGGGCCTTCCTAGCATCAGACAGACTTCACAGCATGACTCTGCATGTGCTAGCCCTCTTTCAGTCCCCTGCTCCCCCAGCAGAATTAGTCCTGAGAGCTTTGGGGTCCATGGCGGCAGCGATCAGTCTGATTCCTTACGCTCGTCTGCACATGAGGGTTCTACGATGGACGTTGCAGGTCCAGTGGTCTATTCTATACCACCCCCTAGACTTCTCGAGTCCCCTCAGCAGGGTTTGCAGGAACCCCCGCATGTGGTGGCTTCAATCCTGAGCCCTTCAGGAAGGACGACCTTTTGTTATGTCACCACCCCAGGCCAAAGTGACCACGGATGCCTCCTGCCTGGGGTGGCGTGGGCATTGTGCGGGCAGGACGGTTCAAGGCATGTGGACTCAGACCGAGACTGTACTGCATATATATGTCCTGGAGATGAGGGCGGTCCTCTTGGCATTGCAGGCCCTCCATGCCTTTCTTCCTCCTGGGACTATTGCGATCCAGTCAGACAATATGTCAGTGGTCTGGTATATCAACAGGCAGGGGGGAACCAAGTCTTACCCCCTTTGCCGAGAAGCCATGAGAGTTTGGGAATGGGCGATCTCCACCAACCACTTCCTGTTAGCAATGCACATTCCGGGTTGGTCCAACATACTGGCGGACAAATTGAGCAGAACTATCCTCTCTCCTTACGAGTGGTCTCTGAATCCTTGTGTAGCGAAACAGATCTTCCTCAAGTGGGGTCAGCCTTGCTACGATCTCTCTGCATCGCCTTCCAGTGCGAAGTGCAGCAAGTTTTTCGCTCTAATTCCTCCTGTGGGGGAAAGCCCCAGAGAAGCTCAAGTCCATGCTTGGCCACCCGGTCTTCTTTATGCGTATCCTCCACTTCCGCTTATGACAAAATTTCTCCGGAAAGCTCGCCGGTTGGGGAGCAAGATTATCCTCTTAGCCCCATTCTGGCCTCGTCAAGTCTGGTTCCCCTGCCTGTGGTCTCATCTAATAGCTCCACTCTGGATCTTGGATCCCATTCCGGATCTGATTTCTCATCCCTCAAAAATGTCTCCTCCGAACCTGGACGGTCTCAAGCTCTCAGCTTGGCTGATCCAGTTCCCCTAGTTGCCAGGACTCCCGGTATCTCTTCCCGAGTCAAGTCTATCCTGGTGGCGACACATAAACCCTCTACCAGGAAGATTTACAGTAGCAAATGGAAACGTTTCTCAATTTGGGCTTCACAAAAGAACTTGGATCCTTTTACCGCTTCTGTTTCGGTGGTACTGGAATTCTTGTCTCATATTTTTCAGCAAGGGGCCAGCTCATCTACTGTGAAGGTTCAACTGGCTGCCATTTCTCATTTTCATATTGGGGACAACTTTGGTTCCCTCGCTGCTGCCAGAGTTTGTAAGACCTTTCTAAAAGGCACTTTTCTTTTGAGACCCCCTGTTAGAAATTCATCTCCGCCGTGGGATCTGACCTTAGTTCTTCAGGCGTTAGTTGCGCCTCCATTTGAACCCGCAGTTTCTGTTGATCTGAAGTTCTTGTCATGGAAGACGGCTTTTTTGGTAGCAATTACTTCAGCCAGGAGAGTGTCGGAGCTTCAGGCTGTCTGTATCAAACCTCCATACCTTGTCTTTCATAAGGATAGGGTATCTCTCAGGATTAATCCCTCCTTTCTCCTCCAAAAGTTGCTTCCGAGACGAACATTAATCAGTCCATTATTTTGCCTGTCTTTTTCCCTAATTTCCAGAATAAAGGAGAATATAAACTTCATTTGCTGGATGTTCACAGACAGTTACGTTTTTATTTGCCCAGGATGGCTGTCTTTCGTAAATCTGATCAGCTTTTTGTCTCCTTTGCTAAGCCTTTTCTAGGGAAACCAGTTTCAAAGGTGACTTTCTCCAGGTGGATTTTGAGTTGTATCTTAGAAGCATGCAGAGAATCTGGCTTACCAGAACCAGTGAGAGTTCATGCTCATTCTACGCATTCTATGGCAACTTCTGCTGCATTCTGGTCTAGAGTTTCCCTGGATGACATCTGTTCGGCGGCTACCTGGGCATCCTCTCACACCTTTATCTCTCATTATAAACTGGATTTGGTGTCTAGGGGAAGGGCTGCCTTTGGCTCTGCAGTGCTCCAGAATATCCTTCCTTAAGGGCCTCCCAAGATTCGTGTAGCTGGGGACTCTGTTCCACAGGTTGCTGAGCAAATTAATTTAACTACTTCAGATAAAGAAGTTATGTACTCACCATAACGTTCCATCTGAGTAGGTAAACTTCATTTGTCAGCAACCGTCCCTCCCTCCCTCCTTCCCCCTGACCTTCATGGTTATTTAGCTAAGCTTGAGGTTTGGACTTATGAGCTTTACTTTCTCCTTGAGTCAGGTGTCTCAGGTTGTTAGTTGTTTTGTTATTATGTGCAGGTGGCAAACGCGATCTGAGGATTGGAAGGAGGCTGCAGTGTAGTATGGGTAAGGGGGAGGAGCGTGGAGCTTGGATCTTTTTGCTTGGTATGCTGCCGGCTCGGATCCGTAACCCACAGGTTGATGACAAATGAAGTTTACCTACTCAGATGGAACATTATGGTGAGTACATAACTTCTTTTTGTTTCTGCGACCTGTATTGGGCCTGAAATTGGTAATTTTTGATTAATGCCCTACCCAAGCAAGCAAACAAAGAAACTTGAAAAAAAAAATATGGTGCCCACCATCATTGCTTGTGATGTTGCCTCCATTACCCCTGCATTTCTTTAACTTCTGGTTTTTGCATTCATGTGTTGTCCTTATCATCCCTTTTACAGAGCACTCAGTGCCCCCTGTCATTGACTATGATCAGTTGGCAATGCAGTTAAATGTTTGGAGTCAAAACTCTGTCAAGAGCACTAAATATGGCACTGTTTACCACAGTAATATCAGTTCTCGTAGTTCAATTTTTCTTGCATTGGTCTCCACACCATTATTACTTCCAGTATCAGCTCTCCCACTGTTGGTATGGCTGGTCAAACAATATCTTATGACATCACCTCCACCATCTTTGTGTCTTATTCCGGCTTACTTGACTTCAGTCCCTCCCCAATGACAATCCTCTGTCATTAGTCCAGCATATATTAATCTGCCTAATCATGGAGTGTCTGACATTAGCTCATCCATTTCAGGATTTTGCTTTTCAGACCACTGCACTTTCTCCCCATGTAGATCAGACATCCTCTCAACTTTTACAGTATTCCACAGAGGTGACCAAATCTATAAGGCAAGACATCTGTTCTTCCTTCTCACATTGCAAGCTTGTATGAGAAATCAACAGTCTTCAGCTTCTCCACTGAAGTTTGCCATCATATCCCCAGTTTCCAGTCTTGTGATTGGCTGTGTGAAGGTCACAGATTTTTTGGTCTCAGTGTCTTCCATTCAGAAGAGTACTAAGAAAGGCATAATCAAAGCTGTCCACATAGACCAGGGCCCAGAAATGGATTTGATTTCTGAGGGCATGTAGGAGGAGGATGCTCTGTTTTTCTTCCAGAGTACTCCATATTCCCTAAATATTCAGGTCAATGCAGGAGAAATTAAATTTGCCATAATAGACCATAGACCACATTCTGTCTTTTAATGAGATTCCAAAAGGTCTCGTACTATACTGAAGGCTGCCATACTATGAATATATTGTCACTCTGACTTCAGTGCCAAAAAAGTAAGTAGGATCTGTATTCACCCTTGCGTTTGCAGGTAAAAGTATGCCAGAAATGGCAATCATGGAATTAGGAATGTAAAGAGGAAGCCCCTTTCCTCATGCTCCACCCCCAGATAAGACATCCAGGGCTTGGACACATTTGTAAAGAATGTGTTCTTATTCTCCATCTTATCACCGGATGCACTCTACTGGCTGCATGACTAAAATACATCTCCTTCCTGGGCGACACTGAAATTACAGAACAATGTAGTTTGCTGACAGAACCATCTTCAGAAATGCAAAAATCACTAAAAAAGTCTTATTTTGAGTCCCCACACCCCTCAACTTAAGTATACCAAATCCAAGATCACTGTATCTCGGGAAAAGAATTTTCTGAGTTACCACAGTATTGGCCTTTAAGAATGTAATGTAGGAATCAATCAGCGTCAGTCACTAATGTTTTGCATGCAAGTCTGACTCCGCTGAGCTATCTAGTACACCTGCATTACTTCCTGAGAAACCAGTTAAAGTACAGCATATGGTGGTAGGAATTTCTGACAGCCCTGTGAAGGATATGCTCAAGGCTTGGATTTCCACAATCACATCATTCAGCAGCTTCATGGTCACAGTGGTCTACAGTGCTTTAGATGGACTACTGTAATAGCCGGCTGTGGTATTGCATACCACTGGCAGTTCTGGCCTTCATCTTGGACAGTGGAGTGTTCTTTGTAGAATCATATTTTAAGTGTTTCCTATTATATGGCCCACAAATTGATGAGAAACTGAAATCAGTGAAGAAGGGACGGTCCCTTAAACTGAAATCAGTGAAGAAGGGCAGGTCCCTTGTGGCTACTGGTATGAAATTCCATCCGTGAAGTGTGCCTTTACTAGGGTGCAGAAGAGTCAGTAGAGGCCATGGTTCCAACAAAATTTGGACCCCTCTTCCCCCAGCAAGACTGCTTATCCTTAGGGTCAGACCAGTTTTTGGGCTACTCACTGTTGCTGAGCCAGAGGCAAAGTTCCATAGCAGTGTTAAGAGAGGTTGAAGACCGCCACATGGAGTATTTTGTATGGGAGAGCATATCTTAGTCGTAATTTAGCAACTGTTTGCAAAACTGTAAGGGAATTGTACTTGGGTCCTCAGGTGCATACTGCATTTAAAACTGCCTTTCCTTCCTGAAGGATATATATGCAACTCAGCTCTGAATATCCTAGGGCCATATTGCCAGTTCAAACATTTTTGATGTTACAACTTTACCAGTGATATAAAAGGTTATTTTCTGGAGAATTTTTTTTTTTTTTTTTTTTTACTTCTGTCATAATACCAATTCATTGCCTATGTTCTGGATATGTACCAATTTCTCCACCCCAGACAAGAGTCATATAACCAAACCTGGCAGAATCTAACTCCCAGAGATCTGTCATTTAGCCCACTGAACTGAAGTTCTGACTTGTTAATGATCTGCTTCTTATGCCAAGGGTACAGGATTTGAAACTTTCCACCTCCATTTGCCTACTGTGTGACCTTGAGCAACTCACTTAACCAAACAGTGCTTTGGGTCAATTGGGAAATTTGGTTAGGCTCCTTAATTGTCTCCTAGACTTCATGCCTATGAACCTATAAGCATATTGTATTTTGACACCCTACACATTCTAATGGCCATGCTGGCCTGTGCTGGAGCATTGTTGGTATAGAGTTGTATTTCTGAAACAGTTTGAAATTTTGTAGTATTATGGAGAGTATATTTGAATAGTTGGTTAGAAATTATACTGCCTTTGTACTTTTAGTTGCAAAAGTATAGGAAAGGTTGTCTCCACGAGAAAAAGAAATATGTTGGGAGGGTGGCCTAATGGCTAAGGTGTTTGCCTTACAAACACAAAGTGCGGGGTTTGAGTCTCGCAAAGGATAATTGGCTAGGCTTAAAATGGCTCGCAAGGGTTGGGAGGATGGCCTAATGGTTAAGGTGTTTGCCTTACAAATACAAGGTACAGGGTTTGAATCTCACAGGGGATAATTGGCTAGGCTTACAATGGCTCGCAAGGGCAGTTAGCCTAGTATGAATCTATGAAAAGAACATCTATCTATGAAAAAGGGCAGTTAGCTTAGTACTAACCTATGAACCTATATACAAGTTTGCTATAACCCTAGTTTAATAAGTCTTTCTAGGCTGTAAAGTTCTCATGGGTGAAATAATCCGTTTGGAATGTTGTACAGCTATAATAGTAAAATAAATTTGAAAACCAAAGCACGAGTCTCGTCTTACTTTTTGCCCACACTACCACAGAGCAATAGTTTTATTTTTCTTTTTTGTACAAAGTCATTAGAATAAACTTGTTATGATACAGTGTATCATCTTTGTCTGATACTCAGACAATTAATTTGATGGTGTACTTCAGATTTCACATGTGACTCAGTTTGCCTCTAATGTCAGAGAGTAATTGAGGGACCATAATATGATGTATTTATGTTTGTTTCAAATGTATACACTACCACAACTGCCCCTGACAGACCACATCACTTTATCTGTACTTGGGTAAGGTGATTGTGAATTACTTACACTCAGATGCACTGTTTATACCAAAGAATATCTGTTTCTTGACTTGGTACACCGGTGATGTTTTGCTTTAATCAGGTGAAAGCAATTAAGTGTGTGTTAATCTGCTTTACCTTTTTTTTTCTCTCTCTCTTTCTTTCATACATACAGAGTCAGACGGTGTCTGACAATCCACAACCACAGCTTAACTGTGATTAGGTAACATTTGGGGTCAATCACTTTCACAGGAATATACCCCATCGCCACATTTACTGTTTTTTTTTTTTTTTTGATTGGGTCCATTTGTCTGTCAGTGATCAAGTGAAATTCTGATCAAAGTAATATAGTCCACTTGTTCACTCCCACAGTGAAACCACTGTCACCATTGCACTAGGATACCTTTCTAAACTCTACTACTTTATGCTAAGTATGTAAACAATAGCAAGAAGGCAGTGTATTGATTATAGATATTACACACCCATGATATACCATGCTGGTACCCCAAATGTATTGTTACATTTGGAAATGGTTATTTGCATCATTTGTTTACCATAATATTTAAATTTAAACAGTTTAATTAAAGGAACTGTGTTTATTATTTTAATTTGATGTAAAATGGTCTCGCCTTCCAAAGCTACTTTCTTTTGAGTTAATGAGAAACATACCTGTGTGGGTTTATAAAACTGAGTGCTGTTGGATTCATGATATCTACAGGAATTGGTGTTCTGTAAGATTTGCATCAAAATCACAGATATTGCTGGAGCTACAAGTATGTGTTTGTGAATTTGAATATGATCTCATAAGCTGGTAGTTGTAAGGATTTTTGCAAGTATTTGAAATGCACTCATCTTAATGTACTGACTGATGAGATGAGGTACTCTGTACCATTCCAGTTAAATTTGCTTTGTGCGGTGGTGATGCAGTCAGTTTGCAGAATCAGCATCTGCAGCCCAGTGGTTCATTGGTTTATGGTTTTCCCTCATAGCCTTGGACTTTGGGCTTCATGCTGGACTTCTAAACACTGTCTATGTGAACTTTGTATGTAGTCCGTATATTTGTGTGAGTTTTCTCTGTACATTAAATTTCCTTCCACCACCCAAAAACATGCTGGTTAATTTACTTCTGCAAATATTGTTCCAAATTAACAAATATATCAGAAGTAAGTTGAAGTATGATAGGTCATGATCTTTGGCCATTGCGGGTGTATTAAACATTTTTGCTCTAGATAATTGCAACTGTGCAATTTACTTCTTTCGGCTTTTCCCGGTTAGGGGTCGCCACAGCGGATCACCTGTCCGCTCATGATTGGTAGTGGAGTTTTACAGTGTCGAGTTGCCAGCCCGGCACCCAACCTTCCACGGAAGGCGCGCGCACACACACACACACACACACACACACACACACACACACACACACACACACACACACACACACACACAGGGCCAATTTAGAGTATCCAATCCACCTACAGCATGTCTTTGGGATGTGGGAGGAAACCAACGCACCTGGAGAAAACCCACGTGACCACAGGGAGGACATGCAGACTCCGCACAGAAGGCACCCCAGCTGAGGATCGAACCAGAGAACCTCTTGCTGTGAGGTGGCAATGCTAACCACTGCACCACCACGGCCGCCCTGCAAATGTGCAATATGCTAAGTTAATATTTGTCAAATTAAATTCAGACCTATAACTTCAGCAGCTGGCAGTGATTCTAGACTAAAATTTAGAGCATTAATCTTGGGAATGTAAAATAATCCTCCATTAAAAAAATATTAATTACAGCATGCTTGCTCAGCTTGCTTTTAAGTTTAGTTTACACCTCATGTCATTGTTATAACTTTCTACATTAATCCATAAAACTGTTTGATGGGCTAAATAATTAATCCTAACAATATTTGTTTCCCCGCTTTTCCCCATATTCAGCAAAATGCTAATTTAGCTTTTTCTCATCCTGTGTACCATACTTATTCATCCTCCGAATTACCTAGTTGCATATGGTATTGTATTTAACCAGTATAATGCTAATAATTCTACCTCCCTATCACTACAGACTTAATGACATTTCCCTAATACGTCTCACAACCCATTTACCTTAATCAGTTTGCTCACATTAACAAAGATATTTGTGTTGCATGTAATTTCCCAGTCATAAATTATGTACAGAATATTGTCAGCTCATTGCTTGCATGGAAATCAAGGGGATGGCCCAGTGGCAAAGCAGGTAAAGTTGTTGCCTCACAGCAAGAGGTTTTCTGGTTAGATTCTTGGCTGGGGTGCCTTCTGTGTGAAGTCTGCATGCCCTTCATGTTTGTGCAGTTTTTCTCCAGGTATTCTGGTTTCTTCCCAGATTCCATAGACATTCAGTAGGTGGATTGGACAGCCTAACTACCCATAGGTATGTGGGTGGGTTTGTGGATTGGAAGATCTGCTGCAGCAGGGCTAGCCATCCAGCAGTGTGATCATTGGCTCTAGATGGTTGCTACTGTTAATGTGACACCTCAACCCCATGTGCAGAAATGGGCAAAAGGGATTGTGGGTGGATGGGAATGCGTTTGCTGTCATTAAGGAAACTCCTTTGTGCTCAGTTACAACTTGTACAATTGCATGTTACGTATACTATGTAGCTATCTTTGTTTCATTCCCACATATGCCGTGTCTGTTAATGAAAATTTATAAGTTCTGCTGCTATTAATACTAGAAATAAATAATTGTTTCTTTACCATTTTATGATTGTCTGTATTTGCAGAGCTTTTCTTCTCAAGGTTCTACTGAAAATGAACTTTGCCCATTCAAACTATTCCAGTAAACAAATACAGATTAGATAGATAAATTACATAAATCGAGAGAACTGCTAATAGAATGTGTCTGGCACATTGGCAGTACAACACAGTGGTTGCTTGTGGGCTTCAGTGCATAGTCATATATTCGGTTCTTTTAGTCTCCATGTCCATTTACTGTGTGATTCTGAGCACAGTACTTAAGAATACTGGTGCCAGGTCATTCTTGAAAAGAGACATTTGAGCTTTGTGTCTAACAAGTCTTGCTTTATGCCGCGGTGGTGCAGCGGTAGTGTTGTCTCACAGCAAGAGGTACTCCCGTTCGATTCTCGGCTGGAGCGCCTTCTATGTGGAGTCTGCATGTCCTCCACACGGTCGAGTAGCATTCGAAAGACATGCGTGAATGGGCATGCCTTCGTTGAAGGTTGGGCGTCGGGCTGGCAACTCGACACCGTAAAAATCTGCTGCCAATCATTAGCGGACTGGAGTTCCGCTGTGGTGACCCCTAACCAGGAAAAGCCAAAAGAAGAAGAAGTCTAACGAGTCTTGCTTTGTTAAATTGAAAAAAATGTATATATGTTTGTGTGTGTGTGTGTGTGTGTGTGTGTGTGTGTGTGTGTGTGTGTGTGTGTGTGTGTGTGTGTGTATATATATATATATATATGTATGTATGTATAAAATATAAGTGTGTGTGTGTGTGTATATGTATATATATATATATGTGTGTGTGTGTGTGTGTGTGTGTGTGTGTGTGTGTGTGTGTATATATATATATATATATATATACATATATATATGTGTATATATATATATATATATATATATATATATATATATATATGTCTTCTATCACAGTCTTTAAGCCCACAGTCTTCAAATTCATAATCCTGAGACCATAATATCAGAAGACCAAAATACTAAAGACAACAATTTCAGAATTCTGGCCTTGCTTCCCTGCAGGACCCAACTCATTCTTGCGTCCACTCCCCTGCATTAACCCATGATAGCTCTCATTCCTGGGTTCACACTAGTAAGGATATTCATTATTCGAGATTTTTAAAGATTGAGGTCTTACGAGTTTTGGTCTTTTGACATTATAGTCAAAGGATTATGATTTTCAACTTTGTGGGTTTAGAAGATCTAAGTGTGTGTGTGTATGTGTGTATATATATATATATATGTATATATCTTCAGTCGTGTTGACCCGTTTCCCATCCCTGCTGCCACTCCTTTACCCCACATCTCCTACTCTCCTCCCTATACTACCACCCTGTATCTGCTTTCTTCTTCACCTTTCCTGTTTGACAAAACCATGTCTTAACATCCTGTTCTCCTTAATGAATCCTTAGATTCCTGTAGTCTTGTACTTCACACAACACCTACTGCTGTTCACCATCCTAATTCCTATCATCAACTCTTACCAACCTCACCTATACTTCTGTCCTTAGCTGTCATACTACCCCTGTCTCACAACCAGACTTAAACTTTCTACTCGTCATAGCCTGTAAAACAAAACCACAGCCTACTATACCCACAGTGACGTAGTCTCCTCTTTAGTAATGTATAATCTTAGGCTGAATCTCATTGACTACAAATTTTACTTACCCACATTTTAATTTATAGAATGCCTTTAGTTATATGCAAATGTATACTTGTTAAACTGTATTTTCCTATATTTGTATGTAAAGTGTACATATAACTGTAAACATTTACTAATGTCTGTATTTGTGTGAAGCTTTTCTCCCTGGGCCTCCACCGGAAATGCGTTCCTGACCCAGGCGGACTTTCCTGGTCACCAAATGTCAATCAATAAATAAAATTTAATTAATGGTACTTTTCCGTTATACCCCTAGTAGACCGCAATGGTATTTTGCCAGTATGTGCTGCATTTTCACTATCCATCTGAGTAGTTAATGTTAAATAGTCTGTGACCATTACTCAAAGGAAATTTTTTTGAACATGATGTAGCTGTGATAGCAGGTTTTAGGGAAAGTAAAACATGAAGCGCACACATAGCCACAGCTGACGCTGAGCATTCTATTTACAGTAATTTACAGTAAGACATGCCTCCGTATCCATCCATCTGAGTAGTTCATGTTAAATAGTCTGTAACCATTATTCAGTTCTTTGTGTTAATGATCCCTGCTCCTTCCACTACCTGTACTTAAGAGTATATATAAACTGCTGTTTTGTTTTCAACATCATTAAACCTGTTGACTTGCACGAGAAGCATAGCATTCTGTTCTTTGTCTACTTCCCTGCACTACACACACTCACTCCTCACGATTTACACAGTCAGCAAAACAAACACATGGTAGGGGTTTAATGTACTTAAACAAAGCATGATACACATCCACAATTTTACCGTTATATACCTACCAGTCTGCGATGCTGTCCGCGGTACTGTAATTTGCTGGTACTTCCTCACACAAGCAAGGAGTTGTGTATCTGTCTGTCTTGCCGGTATTTCCTCACAAAAAGAAAGAAGTTAGCATTTGTTCTGGTATGTCATGCTTTCTTTAAATACGTTAAAATGTGATGAAATACCAGCAAAACAAACAGATATACAATTTCTTGCTTGTGTGAGGAAACACCGGCAAATCGCAGCACCGCAGACTGGTAGGGGTATAACGGAAAAGTACCAAATTAATAAATATACACACAGAAAAAGTGACTGGAAACATTTATCTTTTTGCCGGGAGTATACTTCAGCTAGAAAAAAAGATTTAACTACATATACTTTGTGTGGTATCTAAATGTTGATCTCTCTCTTTCCCTAAGAAACCTTTTTCTCAACCTTCTTCTTAGTTTATTAAAGGACTGGTGTTTTGTTTTTATCCATTCATTTTTTCTCCTCCTTCCCAAGCGTACATTTGCTATGGTTTCACATTTCTGTGTTCTGCTAAAAAAAATTGTGGTTTTAGAATCCTGTGCATATTGAGTAGCAAATATATTTGAAAACCTGGGGATTTATTACACATACGCCAAGAAAAAGCACAAAACCGTTTCCTGATGAAGAAAAGTTAAAGAACATATAGGGAAGTACTTTTCTACTGTCAGCAAGACAAGAGTCATAACTACAGCTATGAACACTGATTTTTATAATGTTTTTGCATGAAGAGAACAGATTAGTCATAGAAATGGTAATTTGTTGTGTTACTTTATTTAGTAGTTGCTCAGATTTAATTTTAGGGCCATGTTCAAGGTTTCTAACCAAAGTAAAAAGTAGATACTGCATTTGTGATAGAGGATCTAGTCTGAATTTGCCTATTGATTTACCAGTAGTATTCTCTCTGACTGGGGAACTTGTTATGGCTTGTGCTTGAAGCATATTTTATACATCTGTAATAAAACCTAATTTAGTTTTCATTGGCTGTTGTTCTGCAAATTACTTTTATAAACAAAGAACTGAAGTTTGCTGATAAATAATGTAGGGCAGTGTTTACTAAGGAACTGTGATATCTCTGTGCATTATAATTTGAAATGAACATACCTTATCAAATGGAACTTTGGTATTTGTGCAAATAGGTTGTGTTGGCTGTAACACAGAGGTGAATGTTCTGACAGCAGCTCGGATATGAGACTATCCATAATCCAGTCACAGCTGTCTTACTTTCCCTGTGCAGTTGCAGCATACACACTTTAATAGCTCAATATTTCATGTAGTAGAACAGCTGACATCTGCAGCATGATATATGGTTGCACATTCATTTGCCTCCTTTTTTTTTCTCCTCTTTCCACTCAGTTTGACAAAACATATTCCTACTCCATTCGGCACAACTATGGCAGGGAAGGCAAACGAACAGACTACACACCATACAGCTGCATGAAGATCATTCTGACTAACCCTCCAAGTCAAGGGGACTATCACGGTGAGTGCCTGGGTCAGACATGCTCACAGAATATAACGTGATCCCAGAAGCCTGAGAGACAACTTGATTGGCTGGCTGCCTTCCTGTCAGGGAATAGCTTGCATCTCAGACCTGTCATCACTGCCTTACTTGTGCTGTATTACACTTTTCTTTTTTAGCATCACCTTGTTACTGAACTAGGTCAGGCAAAGGAAATTCATTTAGCTATATTGACTGTGAGCTCATCTGAGATGCCTGTTTTTTACTGCTGCAGCAAATTTGCTAGGTGAAATGGTGACAGTGAACTCCCTGAATTAGCAAACTTGCTTACCCCTATTGCAGCCACAGAAATGTTTGCTTTTATTTATTTTTGCCCTACTAGAGTTGCATGAAGTTTTTCAAAAGACATTTCTCCCAAGTAGTTTGTTTGTTTAAAATTGGCCTTCTGATCTCCCAATTTAAAACAGTAAATATTGATGTTTTTTCAGTATTGTATTAATTCACATTCTTGTCAAGCATATACCTAATCATGTTTGATATTTAGGTGTCATCTATTCTTCATTTGGGCATACCTTTCCTTATTATGCATTACTGACTGAAAGTTTGACATCTCACCTGGTATTTATCTGATCACTGTTAAATCTGAAAAGTTAAGTTGGTCTAATGATTTTAGAATGTTAGCTGTATGCCTTATTTAACACAGTAGTGCAATCTGTGCTTGAGAAATTCCTAGCTGCTGGAGACTGCCAAGAAGGGCAGTTATTTACTTGTGAATAGTAAGTAATGTTGCAGATCCGCAGTAGTCACATCTCCTGTAAAAGTGCTGGACATCATGTGGTGGGGTGACTAATAGTATGGATGGGCATCTTCCATTTGAGCATAGAAACATGTAAATGCTGCAATATCACTGTACTTCTGCACTTGTATATGGAAAGAAGTGGAAAAACTGGTAGCATAGCCGGTTTTAGGCATTCTACTGTATGCGTACAGGATCACCCTGCTTAAAGGAGAGCAGTTACTTTGGTATTTTTGTTACAATGTGTCAAACACCCAGATGTTACGCAGCATTCTCCATAGATGGTTAATTCAGACTGAGAATACAAGTCTCAAACCCAGTCAGGGAAGTGACTGTTCATTAAGAAATAATGTTCATAATTTTACTAAATCTTCTTGTAGTTCCCTGAATCTTAATTCTGCAGCTTTCTTCTCCCTCCTCTAAACCTGGTAGGAACCCATACCTCTTTTTAAACTCTCATTTTGTTCCCCACCCCTCATATTTTTAATACAACACCTAATCCTGATTAGGGGATATACAGGTTCTTGTGTAATCTTGCTATGTATCAGTAACTCCAGCATTTTTACAGAGGATCCTGGTGTCTGGTAGTCCTGCTATAGTTTCTTGACACATTCACTCCTACTGTTAAGGCCTGATTCTTGTAACCATGTCATGGCTGTTCTTATTTCTTTCATAGTGCTTGTGTGTCCCTGGACTCCATTAATTCAAATCTTGCCCCTCCCCCACAAGAATCCTGAACTGAGAGAGTGAAAATGGAGTTCACAGGGCAAGAAAAGGATCTGGTTTAAAGTTACTTGAGACTAAGGATAACACAATGTCAAGCTACATAACCATGGGGGACTTCTGAAATGCAGAGACTGTCTTCCCTCTTTGTAGGATTCTGGTGAGTATTATTGAATTATTTTCTGGATGATTTATAGGGAAAAGGCAGCCAAGATGATAAGATGAATTGTGTGTGTGTGTGTGTGTGTGGGGGGGGGGGGTTATGAAGAAAGCCTGAATAAGACAGTAAGGAAATTACAGAAATACCTGATTTGGGTGTAATAAAAAGACAGATGAGTGGCCTAAAACTGAGAGAGAAGAATTGGAAAATGGGTCTTAAACAGTTAAGCCAAGATGTTGAAGTTTAAAACAGATATAAGTAAGTTCTCCATGGGAGGGTGGGGGAGAGTGAGCCATTAGAATATGTTCTCAGAGGATTCAGCGAGACATAATAGAGACATAGTACTTGATGAGTTTACTTTCATACTTTTTTTGTGCTTACAAAACCAGTGTGCTTCAACTGTCTTTCCAGCTATCATTGTAGAGGCATGTGAGAAAGCTCTTGCTACTTTGGATAACACTGCTGCAGGATATACACATTATGTATTCAGTCTGAATGTGTTCAGATGAACAGACTTGGAAGAGCTAAACCTGTGTGAATCCACGTTTTGTAATTTTATTTATTTATTTGACATTTGTTAACTGGGTTCGTCCAGCTGAGCTAGAAGCCCATTTTCAGTGGAGACCCAAGGAGAAAAGTTCCAATGTATTTACAAAAAAATTCTCAATAAGCAGGTAGAGAATATATAACAACATTACTCTGCAATATAATCATATATATTTATTTATTTATTTGACATTTAAATCTGGCTTACTTTAGCATTTGCTCATGACCAATCTATCACTCAGTGGTACACAGTAGAGCCTTTTGGCTCTTCTCCTCCAGCTTTCTGTGAATCCCATCTGCAGGATATTTCTTGTGGAAGAAAATGCTCAAGGTCTAATCACAGAGCCCTTGTTCTTGTTATTATGTAGTGAATGGCTGTCAGAGTGATATACCATTTCCATTTTTCCTCACCCCATCCCTTCTTTTCTTGTCTGGCTTTTTGTTACTGGTGGGTGATTTCTTCATCCCAGCACATTGTTGGACCGTAGTATCAAAACCTTCTCTGATATCCACTGAGAAAGCATTCAAGTCTTTTCCAATACAATATATCCCATCTCCTGTATATTATTCAGGCCACATTATCTTTTATGTAGGGTACAGTGTCCATTCATATCGCTGTTGCATTATTCTTTACATAAGGGATCTCCTGCCAAGGACAGCCCAACATCCAGACAGTATACCAAAGCATTTAGAATTTAGAGGCATCATACGTAGTATGCTACTTGTGCAAGGCGTCGGGAATAAAGGTGACATACGGATGCACATCAGAGGTTCTTTGCTGCCAGTCCTAACACTATCATTGAACATCTTTCTGAGTGTTCTTCTTCTGTATTGGCTACCAAGCCATTTTTAGATGTGTCCCATTGAGGTTCTTTCTTATAGGTTCATAGATAGGTACTAGGCTAGGCTATTGGTCCTAGGGCATAATTAAGCCTAGCCAAAATGTTTTGGCTTGCGCCTCCACTTGGTTTAGTTACCTGCGCCTCTGTCGAGCAGGGCCACATCTTCATCTTTTTATTTTACTACTGTTGGTTTACATGTCATCCAGAAAAGAAAAATGTCAGTGTGGGAGGCAGATTCCCCATAAAAATCATCACAAACAGTGTCTCTCTTATTTGGCGGCTCCTCACAACCATATACAGTGTTCCATTTACCAAACATTTTACCCTGCATAGTTGTATCTCCCCCTTGTCTATTTACCTAGAAAACCAATGTCTATAGTTGTTGGCAAAAGGTGCTATGGCTGAGTCTTCCCGTCCCAAGGGTCACCCGCTGGTCAAGAAAAAGGCCAAAATACTCAGGTCTGATTCTGCTGCTCTCCACCCTCCTCTAGACGTCTCTCTCAAGGCTGGTTAAAGCCAGAAGGATCATCCATTTGTTGCTTCGGATTCCTGTGCTATGCAGCTGTCAGCGGCTGTCATGGCTCCAGTTTTTTGCACGTCCGCAGAGGCTTTTTAAACATCTGCTCCAGACACTGAAGAGGAACCTTGGCTGACTATATCTGAGGAACTGAGAGGGATTCCACAGATTCTAGTTTGGGAGGAGATTCCTATTACACTGGTTGAGTGTTGATGTTCCACAAAAGAAAAAAAAAAAAAATTAAAAAAAAAAAACCAAGCATATTTTTCTTGCTGTTAAAGATCCCAAACATGAACGACAGGATTTTACTCTGGGGTTGTTCAGTGCTTTAATGGGTTTAAAGCCTCATCAAGGAGTCTCTCTAACTGCCCCTCCCTGGTCCTGTACTCCTCTTAAGAAGCCTGGGGAACAGGAGTCTTTTGATGAGAATCTGGATCTGGAGAAGAGTCTTTGACATACTCTTCTCAGACCCAATATTCTTTATACTGTGAGTCTGAGGAAGAGGATTCTATCAGTCTAGATTCTCTTTTATTTCACGTATGATGGAACTTTTCAAGTGGGATTGTTCTCTGGATTCTGCTATTCAAAAGAGGTATTATGAACTCCTCAAAATGGAGTCTTCTAAACCTCTGCTATTCCTTCAGTTCTGGTTGCCCTCCTGAATGCATTTTCAGCAGCTTTTGTAGCCCCTGAATCTTGGCCTCAAGCTCCCAAGAAATCTTAACAGATTTTACAAGGTGCCTGATGATAAATTTCTGTATAAATGTCCTGATCCTTCTGTGGTGTCTGTCTCTTCTAACAAACCTTCTAAGCTGTTGCCTTCTAATAAGCTACTTCCTTCACACGAAGATTGTAGGGCCATGGAATGACTGGGCAAAAAAGTTCATACTGCTGCCAATCCTGGCTTTTAGGGCTATCAAATACCAGAATCATATGACTAGGTATGTTTTAAGCGTCCTTTCTCAGGTAGTTTCTGGCCTTCCTGATTCTGAAGGGAAAGTTTTGACCCTTTCCTTGAGTTCTACCTCTCGAGTGGCTTATCATTCCATTACGTGTAGTTGTGATGCAACTGATGATGCTTCTAGGACTGCTGCATTTGGTCCTGTTCTGAGGTGTTCCTCCTGGCTTCTTCAGGCTTTGCTTGATGGCATTAAAGTCAAATTATTGGATTCTCCTCTTGATGATAAAAATCTTTTTGGATTTACTGCTGCTGAACCTTTTAAATCCATCCAGGATAAGGCAAGGCCTTACAGGAGTTGAAACATATTTTTGTTTCTCATATCCCTAAGTTTCAGAGGAGTTATCCTTCCAAAACTGCCTTTGTTTGTAGACGGTCTCATCCTTCACCCAAAAGTAAAATGTGTTCTAGGCATGTACCTCCAGCTAAGTCTACTCAGACGCCTGTTTCTCAGAAACCTTCCTTTCAGGGCAAGCCAGGTTCCATCTGACCTTTTGCTTCCCTTTTCCCTTGTCCCTTTGTCTTTCCCTGTCCCTTCCAAATTGTTCAAGGGTCACACAAGAATCTTGGGTTCTGTCCATCATCTGCCAGAGGTAATTCCTGGTGTGGAAGTATCTTTCTGCCTTCTGGGCATCCCTCAACCTCCTCAAGAGCACTTTCCTTTCTTTCCAGAGGTGCTTCATGCTCTTTTGACCCAGGACACCATTCAAGTTGTACCCCTACCTAGGAAGGGAATGGTTTTTATTTCAAAATGTTTCTGATCCCCAGGAAGGGTAGCACCTGGAGACCAATTCTGGAACTTTATCAGCTCAACATTTTTCTAAAGTTCTCCTCGTTTTGGATGTTGTCCCTTCAGTCTTTGTTCCTCCTTCTTCCCTAGGTTTTTTTTGGTATCTCTGGATCTCACGGATGCCTACTCTCACATCCCCGTCCATCTCCTTTTCAGGAATTTTTTGCATTTCTCTGTTTCTTCCTTGGATTTTCGGTTCCCTGCTTTGCTCTTTGGTCTCCCTACTCCCCAAGGGTATTCACCAAATGCCTCACTCCTGTCATTGCCTTTTGCAGGTTAAGAAAGTTTCATATATTTTCTTATTTGCATGGCTTGCTCATTCAGGCTTCATCCCTTGAGGTTCTGCTTCAGGACCTCCAGTTTACTGTTTCCCTGTAACAAAGCCTGGGGTTCACGGTAAACTTTTAACAACCAGTCCTGATTTCTTCTCAGGAGCATGTTTTTCTTGGTTGCAGGATCTAAACCATTCTCATGCTGGTATCCCTGCCTTCCTCCAAGGTGCTCTTTCTCTCTGCATTTTTCCAGTCTCTTCTTTCCCTGGCTTCCATCACAGCCAGGGATTTTCTCAGGGTCCTTGGGTTTATGGCTTCCACCATCCCTATGATGCCTCTGGTCAAGCTCTATATGAAAAAACTCCAGTTGTACCTCAAGTCAGTGTGGCTCCAACACTTCCATCCCCTGGATTTCCTAGCTCCCTTCCTTCTCTGTCTCAAGCTCGAGCTTCAGTGCTGGATTCATCAGCTTTCTGTCTACCTAGGACTTCCTTTATAACCTCCAGTCCCATCTCAAGAGCTCTTTTCAGATGCTTGAGACAGGGGATGGAGAGCTTCCTTCGTTTTCTCAAGGTCCACAATCACTGTCCACTTCATCAGAGATCAGACCACATCAACTTTAAGGAGATGAGAGCTTTCCTCCTAGCTGTTCAGGCCGTTCATACCCTGTTTCTTCCTGGGCCCCTCATAAGTCTTTACAGAAAACACCACAGTAGTGATGTGTTGTGTCAGCAAGCAATGGGAGGACACTGTCCTGCCTTCTTTGCGGGCTCAGTCTTCATATATGGGGTCTAGCTGTCCAGTCTCGAGTGACTCTTCAGGCTGCCTACATTCCTTCAGAGCAAAATATAGTGGCAGTCTCTCTGAGCAGGTCCAGCACACGGGCTTATGAATGGATGGTTCACAGAGATATGTTTCTGGACATTGTCCGTTGGTTGGGTATTCCTCAGGTAGATCTTTTTGCCTCCCTTCTGAACAGACACTTCCTCTCTTCTGTTCCAGAGTCCTTGGGTTTGGAAGGTGAACACCCTATCTTTTCTTTTCCCCTTCCTCTGTTTTCGAGTGTCCTGCACAAGATCGGGAAAAGACTCCTCCAAAATCTTGCTAGTGACTCCCTTTTGCTCAGACAGCATTGGCTCACCCTTTTTTTCCCCCTGACATGACAAGGAGCAACCACCACAACTTATCTCACCAGGTGGACCTTCTCACACTAGACAAGGGTTCTCATAATATCACTTGACCACTCTTCAGCTGACGCTGTGGGTGATAGAGTTTTGATCCTCCTTTTCTGAGGAAGTGCTTCAGGTCCTGCAGGAAACCCACTACCAGGAAATCATATTTGTCCATATGGAAGAGATTTTCTGTCATGTCTCTCTGTTAACCAGTGTCCCTTTTCAGTGGAGATTCCTCTGGGTTCTTTCTTACTTGTTTGATCTGCTCCATGCTGGGTTGACATATTCTTCAGTTAAAAGTCACCTATCAGCAATTTTTGCTTGTCTGCCCTTAAGTCTTCCTCTGGCTTCTAGGTTTGAAGTCAGATAATTTCTTAAAGGCATCCTTCATATCCGGCCTTCCAGGAAGTCTATTCCATCTTCCTGGAACCTCAATTTTGTTCTAGAAAAGTTGATTCAGGCGCCTTTTTGAACATGCTGCTTCACCTTCCTTGCAACATTGTACTTGGAAGACTGTTCTTTTGGTCTTACTTCAGCTAAGAGAGTATCTGAACTTTAGGCTCTCATGGCTGTTCCTCCCTTTTTGTTTTTTCACAGGGACAGGGTGTCTTTTCTTACTAATCCTTCCTTAATGCCCAAGGTGGTCAGTGACTTTTCTCTTAATCAGTCTATTACTTTGCCCTCTTTTTTCACTCTCCACAGTCTGCCATTGAGAAGGTTCTTTGCACCTTGGAGTTCCATAGACAGCTTAGGTATTTGTACAAGACTAAGGCTATTAATAAAGCTGAGCAACTTTTGTTTCCTTTCAAGTCAAATCTTCAAATTTGGCAATTTCTAAACAAACCATCCCTTCATGGATTCCTAAGGTCATTTCATTTTGTTCATGGTAAATGTTTTTACTCTTCTGTAAAGGCTCATTTTACCAGAGCTGTTACTTCTTCTAGTGCCTTTTTCAAAGGACTGGATACCAATTCCATCCTTGAGGCTGCTACTTGGACTTCTGTCCATACCTTCACTAAGCATTACAAGTTGGATGTTATTTCCAGAGGAAGAGATTGCTTTGCTAGGGCTATCCTTCATGGGCGTATAGATGGCTGTTCAGTGCCTTTCTCCTTCCAAGTGTCCTCTTCAGCTTTTGTGCTCTTCCTTAAGTAAGGAATACTGCAACAGTGATATAGAAGGACATAGTACACTTGTGTAAAATCTTACCTTAACAGTAGATGTTCTTCTTTCACTGTTGCAGAATTCACTCCCTCCTTCCTATCCCCTGTGCTCTACCCTATTCTTGCCTTTATGGCCAGGCGGCATTCTTTTCTTTTTCCTCCTCATGAATGCACATGTTCCACCTGGTTCCTAGGGACATTCTCTTCCTCCTGGAGCTTGTCACTTCTGAGGTGTGTGCATCCGTACGTCACTTTTATGCTCTATGTCTTGCATGGAGAGCATACATGTGACATACGATGCCTCTGAACTCTAAAGGCTTTGATGTACTGTCCGGAAGTTGGGTTATCCTTGGCAGAAGATCCCTTTACATAAGGAATACTGCAACAGTGAAGAGAAATGGCTCCTCAGTCACATTTTATTTTATTTATTTTACATTTGTTAACCGGGCTAGTCTAACTAAGTCTAACTGGATATATTTCCATTTTCAGTAGAGGCCCGGGGAGAAAAGCTCCAGTGAAACAAAAATAAAAATTTAAAAAATTAAAAAACATTTGAAAATTAAAAAAAACATTAAAAAAATTAAAAAATAATTTAAAAAAGTTATATATATGTATATATATATATATATATATATATATATGTATATATATATATATATATATATATATATATATATATATATATATATATACACATATATATATATATTTATATATATATATACACACATATATATGTATGCATATGTAGAT
Source organism: Protopterus annectens (assembly GCF_019279795.1). Lineage (NCBI taxonomy): Eukaryota > Metazoa > Chordata > Ceratodontiformes > Protopteridae > Protopterus > Protopterus annectens. Next base: position 1,949,231,234 of record NC_056729.1, on the reverse strand, counting down.
ATATATATATATATTTATATATACACATATACATATACATATACATATATACACATATATATATACATACACACACACATATATATATATATATATATATATATATATATAGGTTCATAGGTTCATACTAGGCTATCTGCCCGAGGGCATTTACAAGCCTAGCCCATCGTTTTGTGGCTTAGGCCACCCCTTTAGTATGGGGAACTATACCCATTATTTTTCTGTGCCTCTGTCGAGCAGTGACACTGAGGTAATCCCTGGGGTATATCTGCGATCTCCCATCCATTGGTCAAGATTTCTCTTGAACAAGGCCAGCGAGTGCTCTGCCTCACATGTGCAGGATTTTGTTCCACAGCATAGGAGTCTTTGGGTGATGAATCTATCCCTCCAGCACGTCCTATTAATAGCCGTGTCAAGGTTTAAGTCTCCGCCCTTGTGGCTCTGATGGATCTAGATTTTTGAGGTGAAGCATATTCATCAAATCTGGGTTTGACATGGCCTTGTATGTTAGGCAAAGGTCACCTCTGAGCAAGCGATGGCGACTGAATAGAGCTGGAGTTCTTTCAGTCGGGCAGCATAGGACAGATTTTGAGACCCTTTATCCTTTTGGTGAGGAACTTTTGTGGCCTCTCCAGCTGCTGCAAGTGTCGGGTCAGATACATTCCGAATGGGGCATTGTACTCAATCATTGGTCTGATGAGTGATGAGTAAAGGAGACTATGACCTCCCTTGATCTAGATGAGAATCCCTTCATGATAAGGTGGGCAATGTAGAAGGTCTTCCTAACTACTTTAGCTACATGGGTGTCGAATGACAGACTACTATCAACCTGGGTCCCCAGGTCCCTGATAACTTCTTCTGTGCTCAGTGGATTGCCACCTATTTGGTAGCTAGGGGTAACCTTGTTTTTCGAAGGGTATGACTATGCATTTTTGGCATTTAACTTTAGGCGTGGCTCTGGCACCAGTTATCCGTTTCTGTGAGACCCTTCTGAAGGATATCTGTGTCAGATGTGTTTTCTACTATGAAGCCCAGTTTGCAGTCATCTGCAAACTTTGTCAACTCATAACCCTCCTGTGTTTGCTTGTACTTCGGAAAAGTAGATGCCAAACAAGAGTGGGCCCAGGACTGAGCCCTGTGGGACACCACTTGTGACAGGCTTTGAGTCTGACATGGCGCCAGCAGCTCTGACCCTGTGGGTTCTGTCACTCAGCCAGTTTGCAACCCATCTTGTGATGTATGGGTTGACATTTAAGCTGATGAGTTTTCAATGATACCCGAATGGGGTATTGTATCGAAGGCCTTAGCCAGATCGAGGTAGGCTGTATGGACTGCCTTTCCCTCATCAATGGCTTTGGTGACTGTTTGAAAAAGTCAACCAAGTTTAAAGGCATGATCTGCCTTTGACAAAACCAAACTGGGTTGGATCAAAGTCTGGAAATACCCTTTGTCTTTATTTATGAGGTCCATTTTTATCCTCTCCATGGCTTTGCAGATAAGGCTTGTCAAGCTAATGGGCGGTAATTTCAGGGTCTGGAGGCACCGCCTTTGTGAAGTGGTACCACAGTTGCAGTGCCACTCCTGGAGTGCGTATCCAGAGGTAAGACTTTGATTAAACAGCTGTCCTAGCTGTGGGTTTAATTCCTCATTGAGTTCATGGAGCACACAGCCGGGGACACCATCAGGTCCCATGGATGCTGTGTTTTTGCTTTGGAGAGCAGTTCTCACTTGGCGCTGGAGATGTTTGGGGGCTGCAATCGTTTGGTATAGATATCTCTCCTTTTGGGGAGGGGAGAAGTTTGCACTGAACCTGTCAGCCAGTATGTTGGCAATGTCTGTAGGATCAGTAATCTTCACATCATTTTGAACTAGCTCTGAGCATATCTGGGAGTTTCCTCCCAGGTTTCTAACTTATAGCTAAAGAGGCCTTATGATTGTCTTTTGAGTCTTTAGCTATTTTTCTCTCGAAATTTGCTTTGGATGATTTTATGAGAGCTCTTAGTTTTTACTTATAGTGATCCAAGGGTGTCTTACCTTTTTAAGGATTTTTGCTCTATCTTGTAGTAGCTTCCTCCTTTTGTTGTAGAGTTTGTTTATGGCTGGGGTCCACCAGACTGGATGCTTGCCTTTGGTACAAAGAGTCTTTGTTTTGCTTGGGATTGCCTTATCCATGCAGTCCTGCAGGTGCTGGTAGAAGGCATTTGTAAGTGATTCAGCGGCTTGAGTACTGTTTTCCATGCTCGGGGGCCTTAAAGGAGACCACACTAGTCTTTAGAAGTGTGAAGTCGGCTTTTGAGAAGTTCTTTACTGTGGTCTTTTTATTTCAGGTGGGGTGGGATGAGGACCTCCAGCGAGATTAGTTGTGGTCTGATCTCACCAGTGAGGGGTACACCTCCGGTGTTGAACATTGTGCTCCCATGTTCGTGATGATGAGATCAAGTATGTTATCTCCTCTTGTGGGGATGGTGACTAGTTGTTCCATGGCATTTGAGTTTATGAATTCCAGGAACTTTTGGGCTAGGGTGTTTGGGCTTGAGTAGTGTTCCCAGTCTATATTAGGGTAATTGAAGTCACCTAGTATGATGGTGTTTGGTGATACATTTATCCCCTCTAGTGTTTTCAGGAAGGCCATGTGAGGTTCCTGAGTT